>NW_012110208.1:645796-647072 GCF_000951045.1 Mandrillus leucophaeus | reverse complement strand
TATTGTATTATTATACAAGTTCTACGGTACATGTGCACAATGTGCAGGTTTGTTACATATGTATACTTGTGCCATGTTGGTGTGCTGCACCCATCAACTCATCAGCACCCATCTACTCGGCATTTACATCAGGTATAACTCCCAATGCAATCCCTCCCCTCTCTCCCCTCCCCATCATAGGCCTTGGTGTGTGATGTTCCCCTTCCTGAGTCCAAGTGATCTCATTTTCAGTTCCCACCTATGAGTGAGAACATGAGGTGTTTGGTTTTCTGTTCTTGTGATATGTGCTCTGAAATATACCATTGCAGATTCCAAGAAAGTAGTGTTAACAAACTGCTCATTGAAAAGAACTGTGTAACTCTGTTAGATGAATGAAACAGTGTAATACTCTGAGTTGAATTCACACGTCAGAAAGCAGATTCTCAGAAAATTTCTTTTTGTTTTTCCATGAAGATATTTCCTTTGTCACCATAGGCGTCAATGCACTCCCCAATATCCCTTTGCACATTCCATGAAAACAGTGTTATCAAACTGCTCCATGAAAGGGAATGTCTCTCTCAGTGAAATAAATTCACATATCACAAAGAACTCTCTCAGAAAGCTTCTTTTCAGTTTTTATCCGAGGATATTCCCTTAGACGCCATAGGCTTCAATGCGACCCAAGATATCCCTTCTCAGATTCCCCAAAAACAGTGCTACCAAACTGTTCCTTGAAAAGAATCCTGTAACTCTGTGAGATGAATTCACAAAACTGTTTCTCAGAAAATTACTTTCTAGTTATTACATGAGGATATTTCCTTTGTCACCATAAGCTTCAATGCACTCTGAAATATCCCATTGCAGATTCCAAGTAAACAGTGTTAGCAAACTGCTCAATGAGAAGAACAGTGTAACTCTCTGACATGAATTCACACATCACAAAGTAGTTTCTCAGAAAGTTTCTTTTTACTTTTTGTCTGAGGATATTTCCTTTTCACAATAAGCTTCAATGCACTCTGAAATAAGCTATTGTAGATTCTAAGAAACCAGTGTTAGCAAACTTCTCAGTGAAAAGATCAGTGTAACTCCGTGAGATGATTTGACAAAACAAAAAGCATATTCTCAGAAAGCTTCTTTTTCATAATTATCTGAGGATATTTCCTTTGTCACCATAGGCTTCAATGCACTTCCAAATATCCCATAGCAGATTGCACACAAAAAGTGTTATCAAACTTCTCAATGAAAAGAATGCTGTAGCTCTGTGAGATGAATTCACACATCACAAAGCAGTTTCTCA
>NW_012110208.1:640513-643941 GCF_000951045.1 Mandrillus leucophaeus | reverse complement strand
AAACAGTGTTAGTGAACTGCTCCTTGAAAATAAAGGTTAACTCTGTGAGATGAATTCACATATCACAAAGAATTTTCTCAGAAAGCTCCTTTCCAGTTTTTATCTGAGGATATTTCCTTAGTCACCACAGGCTTCAATGAGATCCAAAATATCCCTTCTTAAGTTCCCCAAAAACAGTGCTACCAAACTGATCCATGAAAATAATCGTGTAACTCTGTGAGATAAATTATCACATCACCAAGTGGTTTCTCAGAAAGCTTCTTTTTGTTTTTTCTATGATGATATTTCATTTGTCACCATATTCTTCATTGCACTCCCAAATATCCTATGGCAGACTCCAAGAAAACAGTGTTATCAAAAGGCTCAAAGAAAAGCGTGGCATAGCTCTGTTAGATGAATTCATCCATCACAAAGCAGTTTCTCTGAAAGCTTCTCTCTAGTTTTTATCTGAGGATATTTCCTTAGTCACATAGGCCTCAATGTGGTCCCAAATATCCCTTAGCAGATTCCACGAAAACAGTGAGTGCAAACTGCTCCATGAAAAGAAAGGTGTATCTCTGTGAGATGAATTCACACATTCCAAAGAACTTCCTCAGAAAGCTTCTTTCTAGTTTTTATCTGCGGATATTCCCTTAGTCACATAGGCTTCACGGCGATTCAAAATATCCCTTCTCAGATTCCCCAAAAACAGTGCTACCAAACTGATCCATGAAAGGAATTGTGTAATTCTGTGAGTTTAATTAAGACATCATAAAGCAGTTTCTCAGAGGGCTTTTTTCTAGTTTTTATATGAGGATATTTCCTTGGTTACCATAAGTTTCAATATGCTCTGAAATATGCCATTGTAGATTCAAGAAAACAGTGTTAGCAAATTGCTCCATGAAAAGGACAGTGTAACTCTGTGACTTGAATTCAATCATCCAAAGCAGATTCTCAGAAATCTTCTTTCTACTTTTTCTATGAGGATATTTCCTTTTTCACTATAGGCCTCAATGTGCTCCAATATATCCCTTTGCAGATTTCACGAAAACAGTGTTAACAAACTGCTCCATGAAAAGAAACATGTAAATCTGGGAGGTGAATTCACACAACACCAAGCAGTTTCTCAGAAAGCTTCTCTCTGGTTTTTATCTGATGATATTTCCTTTGTCACCATAGGCTTCAATACGATCCAAAACATTCCTTCTCAGATTCTACAGAAAAAGTGCTACCAAACTGCTCCATAAATACAATCATGTAACACTGTGAGATGATTTCATAAACCACAAAGTAGTTTCTCAGAAATCTTCTTTCTAGTTTTTATCTGAGGATATTTCCTTTTTCTCTGTATGTCTCAATGCACTCCCAAAAATCCCTTTGCAGATTCCATGAAAACAATGTTAGCAAACTGTTTCATGAAAATAAAGGTGTAACTCTTTGAGATGAATTCACACATCACAAAGAACTTTATCAGAAAGTTTCTTTCTAGTTTTTATCTGAGGATATTTACTTAGTCACCATAGACTTCAATGTGATCCAAAATATCCCTTGTAAGTTTCCCTAAAAACCGTGCTACCAAGTTGATCCATGAAAAGAATCATGTAAATCTGGGAGATGAATTAACACATCACAAAGCAGTTTCTCATAAAACCTCTTTCTAGTTTTTATATGATGATATTTCTTTTGTCACCCTAACCTTTAATGCACTCTGAAATATCCCATTTCAGATTCCAAGAAAACAGTGTTAGCAAACTGCTCAATGAAAAGAAAGGTGTAACTCTGTGATGTGAATTCGCACATCACAAAGAACTTTCTCAGAAAGATTCTTTCTAGTTTTTATCTGAGGTATTTCCTTTTTCATCATAGGCTTCAATGCAATCCAAAACATCCCTTCTCAGATTCCCCAAAAACAGTGCGTTCAAACTGATCCAAGAAAAGAATCATGTAACTCTGTGAGATGAATTCACAAATCACAAAGCAGTTTCTCAGAAAGTATCTATCTAGTTTTTGTCTGAGGATAATGCATTTCTACAGTAAGTTTCAATGCAATCTGAAGTATCCCATTGCAGTTTCCAAGAAAATAGTGTTAAAAAACTGCTCAATTAAAAGAACAGTGTAACTCTGTGAATTGAATTCACACATCACAAAGCGGTCTCTCAGAATGTTTCTTTTTGGTTTTTCTATGAGAATATTTCCTTTGTCAACGTAGGCTTCAATGTGCTCCCAAATATCTTATTGTAGATTACATGAAAACAGTGTTATCAATCTGCTCAATGAAAAGAAAGGTGTAACTCTGTGACATGAATTCACACATCACAAAGCAGTTTCTCAGAAAGATTCATTTTGTTTTTTCCATGAAGATATTTCCTTTTTCAAAATAAGCCTCAATACACTCCCTTATATCCCTTTGTAGATTCCACGAAAACTGTGTTAGCAAACTGCCCCATGAAAGGAAACGTGTAACTATGTGAGATGAATGCACGCATCTCCAAGAACTTTCTCAGATTGCTTTTTTCTAGTTTTTATCTGAGGATACGTCCTTTGTCACCATAGGCTTCAATGTGCTCCAAAATATCTCATTGCAGATTCCAAGAAAACAGTGTTTTAGCAAACTGCTCAATGAAAAGAACAGGGTATCTCTCTGACAAGAATTCACACATCACAAAGCAGTTTTACAGAAATGTTTTTTATAGTTTTTGTGTGAGGATATTTCCTTTTCCACAAAAAACTTCATTGCGCTCCAAAATAAGCCATTTTAGATTCCAAGAAAACAGTTTTAGCAAAATACCTCATGAAAAGAGCAGTGCAACTCTCTGTGTTGAAATCAAACACCACAAAGCAATTTCTCAGAAAGTTCCTTTACATTTTTTCTGTGAGGATATCTCCGTTTTCACTATAGGCCTCAAAGCACTCCCAAGAATCCCTTTGCAGATTGCACAAAAACTGTATTAGCAAACTGCTCCATGAAAAGTAAGGGACAACTCTGTGAGGCAAATTCACGCAACACAAAGAACTTTCAGAGAAACTTTCTCTCTAGTTTTTATCTGAGGATATTTCCTTTGTCACCATAGGCTTCAAGGCATTAAAAATATCCTTTCTCAGATTCTCCAAAAGCAGTGCTAACAGATTGATCCCTGAAAAGAATCGTGTTACCCTGTGAGATGAATTAACACATTTCACAGCAGTTTCTTAGAAATCTTTTTTCTGGTTTTTCTATGAGTATATTTTCTTTGTCACCATAGGCTTAAATACGATCCAAAATATCCCTTCTCAGAGTCCCCAAAAACAGTGCTACCAAACTGCTCCATGAAAAGAATCGTGCAACTCTGAGATGAATTCACAAATGACAAAGGATTTTCTCAGAAAGCTTCTTTCTAGTTACTGTCAGAGGATATTTCCTTTTTCTTTTTTTATTATTATTATACTTATTATATACTTATTATTAATTA
>NW_012110208.1:636839-639098 GCF_000951045.1 Mandrillus leucophaeus | reverse complement strand
ATAGCAGATTGCACACAAAAAGTGTTATCAAACTTCTCAATGAAAAGAATGCTGTAGCTCTGTGAGATGAATTCACACATCACAAAGCAGTTTCTCAGAAACCTTCTTTCTAGCATTTATCTGAGGATATTTCCATTTTCACTATAGGCCACACTGCATTAAAAAATGTTCGTTTGCAGATTCCATGAAAACAGTGTTTGCAAACTGCTCCATGAAAAGAAAGGTGTAACTCTGAGAGATGGATTCACACATCACAAAGAACTTTATCTGAAGTCTTCTTTCTAGTTTTTATCAGAGGATATTTCCTTAGTCACCATAGGCTTCAATGCTATCCAAAATATCCCTTCTCAGTTTCCCCAAAAACAGTGCTACCAAATTGAGAAAAGAAAAGAATCGTGTAACTGTGTGAGATGAATTAACACATCTCAAAGCAGGTCTCAGAAAGATTCTTTCTAGTTTTTATATGAGGATATTTCATTTCTCACCATAAGCTTCAATGCAATCCAAAATAACCCTTCTCAGTTTCCCCAAAACGGTGCTATCAAACTGATCCATGAAAAGAATCATGTAACCCTGTGAGATGAATTCACAAATCACAAAGCAGTTTCTCAGAAAGTTTCTTAGAAACTAGAAGTTTTTGTCTGAGGATATTTCCTTTTTCACAATAAGCTTCAATGAACTCCAAAATATCCCATTGCTGATTCCAAGAAAACAGTGTTAGCAAACTGCTCAATGAAAAGAACAGTGTAATTCTGTGAGTTAAATTCACACATCAAAGAGCCATTTCTCAGAAGACATCTTTTTTTTTTTCTATGAGGATATTTCTTTTGTCACTGTGGGGTTCAAGGCACTCCCAAATATCCTATTGCAGACTCCACGAACACAGTGTTATCAAACTGCACCATGGAAAGAATGGTGTAACTCAGTGTGATGAATTCACATATCACAAAGCATTTTCTCAGAAATCCTCTTTCTAGTTTTCATCGGAGGATATTTACTCTTTCATTATAGGCCTCAATGCGCTCCCAAATATCCCTTTGTAGTTTCCATGAAAACTCTGTTAGCAAATTGCTCCATGAAAACAATGGTGTAACTCTGTGAGATGAATTCACACATCCCAAGGAACTTTCTCAGAAAGCTTCCTTCTAGTTTTTATCTGAGGATATTTCCTTAGTCACCATAGGCTTCAATGTCATCCCAAACATGCCTTCTGATATTCCCCAAAAACAGTGCTATCAAACTGATCCATGAAAAGAATTGTGTAACTCTGTGAGATGAATTAAATAATCACAAAACAGTTTCTCAGAAAGGTTCTTTCTAGTTATTTTCTGAGGGTATTTCCTTTTTCACCTTAGGCCTCAATCTTATAACTCTGTGAGATGAATTCACAAATCACAAAGCAGTTTCTCAGAAAGTTTCTTTCTAGTTTTTGTCTGAGGATATTTCCTTTTTCACAATAAGCTTCAATGCACTCCTAAATATCCCATTGCAGATTCCAAGAACACAGTGTTAGCAAACTGCTCAATGAAATCAACAGTGCAACACTCTTACATGAATTTACACATCACAAAGCAGTTTCTCGGAAAGTTTCTTTCTAGTTTTTGTATGAGGATATTTCCTTTTTCAAAATACACTTCAATGCGTTCCAAAATATGCCATTGCTGATTCCAGGAAAACAGTTTTTGCAAACTGCTCAATGATAAAAATAGTGTAAATATGTGAGTTGAATTCACACATCACAAAGCAGTTTCTCAGACAGTTTCTTTCTAGTTTTCTAATTTTCATCTGAGGAAATTTTCTTTTTCACCATAGGCCTCAATACACTCGCAAATATCCCTTTGCAGATTCCATGAAAACTCGGTTAGTAAATTGCTTCATGAAAACAATGATGTAACTCTGTGAGATGAATTTCTACATCACAAGGAAGTTCCCCAAAAATCTTCTTTACAGCTTTTATCTCAGGATATTTCCTTTTTCACCACAGGCTTTAAAGTGATCCAAAATATCCCTTCTCAGATTCCCCAAAAACAGTGCTACCAAACTGATACATGAAAAGTATTGTGTAATTCTGTGAGATGAACTAATGCATCATAAAGCAGTTTCTCAGAAATCTTCTTTCTAGTTTTTGTCTGAGGATATTTCCTTTTTCACCATAAGCTTCAATGCACTCTGAAATATCCTATTGCAGATTGAATGTAAAAAGTGTAATCAAATTGCTCAATGAAACGAATGGTATAGCTCTGTGAGATGAACTTGCAC
>NW_012110208.1:636571-636789 GCF_000951045.1 Mandrillus leucophaeus | reverse complement strand
TTTCTTCACAGAATTGGAAAAAACTGCTTTAAAGTCCATATGGAACCAAAAAAGAGCCCGCATCTCCAAGACAATCCTCAGTCAAAAGAACAAAGCTGGAGGCATCACCCTATCCGACTTCAAACTATACTACAAGGCTACAGTAACCAAAACAATATGGTACTGGTACCAAAACAGAGATATAGACCAATGGAACAGAACAGAGCCCTCAGAAATAA
>NW_012110208.1:628953-635313 GCF_000951045.1 Mandrillus leucophaeus | reverse complement strand
CTGATGTAAATGACGAGTTGACGGGTGCAGCACACCAACATGGCACAAGTATACATATGTAACAAACCTGCACGTTATGCACATGTACCCTACAACTTAAAGTATAATAATAATAAATAAATTTTAAAAAAAAAACGTCTCCATGAAAAGATAGGTGTAACACTGTGAGATGAATTCCTACCTTACAAAGAAGTTACTCAAAAGCTTCTTTATAGCTTTAATCTGAGGATGTTTCCTTTGTTACCATAGGCTTCAGTGCAATCCAAATTATTCCTTTTCAGATTGCCCAAACACAGAGCTACCAAACTGCACTATGAAATGAATTGTGTAATGGTGTGAGATGAACTAACACATCTCAATACGGTTTCTCAGAAAGCATATTTTTAGTTTTCAAGTGAGGATATTTTCCTTGTCACCTTGGGATTCAATGCAATCCAAAATATCCCTTCTCAGATTCCCGAAAAACAGTGCTATCAAACTGCTCCATGAGAAGAATCATGTAACTCTGTGAGATGAATTCACAAATCACAAACCTCTTTCTCAGAAAACTTCTTTATAGTTTTTGTCTGAGGCTATTTCTTTTGTCACCATAAGTTTCTATGTGCTCTGAAATATTCCTTTGCTGATTCCAAGAAAACAGTGTTAGTAATCTGTGCAACAAAAAGAATGGTGTAATTCTATGAGATGAATTCAAAAATCACAAAGCAGTTTCTCGGAAAGTTTCTTTCTAGTTTTTTCCTGAGGTTATTTCCTTTTTCACCATAAGCATCATTGTGCTCCCAAATAGTCCTTTGCAGATTCTAAGAAAACAGTATAGGCAAACTGTTCAATAAAAAGAACAGTGTAACTATGTGTGATGAATTCACACATCACAAAGCAGTTTCTCAGAAAATTTCTTTCTAGTTTTCATCTGAGGATATTTCCTTTTTCACCGTAGACCTCAATGTGCACCCAAATATCCCTTTGCAGATTCTACAAAAACAGTGTTAGCAAATTGCTCCATGAAACAACAGTTGTAACTCTGTGATGAATTCACACATCACAAAGAACTTTCTCAGAAAGGTTCTTTCTACTTTTTATCGGAGGATATTTCCTTTGTCACCATAGACTTCAATGCGATCCAAAATATTCCTTCTCAGATTCCCCAAAAGAGTGCTACCAAACTGCTCCATGAAAAGTATCGTGTAACTCTGAGAGATGAATTCACAAATCATAAAGCGGATACTCAGAAAGCTTTTTTCAATTTTTTTCTGAGGATAAGTTTTTGTTAAAATAAACTTCAAAGTGCTCTGAAATATCCCATTGTAGAGTCCAAGAAAACAGTGCTGGCATACTGCTGAATGAAAACAACAGTGTAACTGTGTGAGTTGAATTCACACATCACAAAGCAGTTCCTCAGAAAGCTTCTTTCTAGTTTTTTTTTCTGAAAATATTTGTTTCTTCACTATTGGCCTCAAAGTACTCCCACATATCCCTTTGTAGATTCCATGAAAATAGAGTTAGCAAAGTGCTCTGAGAAAAGAAAGGTGTAACTCCCTGAGATAAACTCACACATCACAAAGAAGTTTCTCAGAAACCTTCTTTACAGTTCTTATCTGAGGATATTTCCTTTTTCACCATAGGCCTCAATTCGCTCCCAAATATCCCTGTGCAGATTCCAGGAAAACAGTGTTAGCAAACTGCTCCATGAAAAGAAAGGTGTAACTCTGTGAGATGAATTAACACATCACAAAGTGGTTTCTCAGAAAGATTCTATCTAATTTTTATATGAGAATATTTCCTTTGTCACCATAGGCTTCAATGTGATTCAAAGTGTCCCTTCTCAGATTCCCCAAAAACACTGCTACCAAACTGATCCATGAAAAGAATCGTGTAAATGTGTGATATGAATTAAAACATCACAAACCAGTTTCTCTGAAAGCGTCTTTCTAGTTTTTATATGAGGATATTTCCTTTGTCACCATTAGCTTCAACACGCTCTGACATATCCCATTGCAGATTTCAAGAAAACAGTGTTATCAAACTGTTCAATGAAAGGAACGTTGTAACTCTGTCAGTTGAATTCAAAACTCACATAGCAGTTTCTTAGAAAGCATCTTTCTAGTTTTTATCTGAGGATATTTCCTTTTTCATCATAGGCCTCAATTCGATCCCAAAAATCCCTTTGCAGATTCCATGAAAACTCTGTTAGCAAACTGCCCTATGAAAAGAAAGGTGTAACACTGTTGGGCAATTTCACACATCACAAAGAACTGTCTCAGAAAGCTTCTTGTTACTTTTTATCTGAGGATATTTCCTTAGTAACTATAGGCTTCAATGCCATCCAACATATCCCTTCTCAGATTCCCCATAAATGGTGATAGCAAACTGATCCATGAAAAGAATCATGTAACTCTGTGAGATGATTTAACACATCCAAAAGCAGTTTCTCAGAAAGCTTCTTTCTAATTTTTATATGGTGATATTTCGTTTGTCATCACAAGCTAAAATGCACTTTGAAATATCCCATTGCAGATTCCAAGAAAACAGTGTTAGCAAACTGCTCAGTGAAAGGATCATTGTCACTCTGTGAGATGAATTCACACATCACAAAACAGTTTCTCTGAAACCGTCTTTCGAGTTTTTATCTGAGGATATTTCCTTTATCAACATAGGCCTCAATGCACTCTGAAATATCCATTTATTGAGGCCTATAGTGAAAAAAGAATTATTCTCAGATAAAAGCTATAAAGAAACTTTTTGAGAAACTGCTTTGTGATGTGTGAATTCATCTCACAGAGATACAGTGTTCATTTCATGGAGTAGTTTGGTTGTAGTATTTTTGGGGGATCTGAGAAGGGATATTTTGGATCACATTGACGCCTATGGTGACAAAGGAAATATCCTCTGATAAAAAGTAGAAAGAACTTCCTGAGAAAGTTCCTTGTGTTATGTGAACTCATGTGACCGATTTAAATCATTCTTATCATGGAGAAGTTTGCTAATACTGTCTTAGTGCCATCTGCAAAGGGATATTTGAAAATATCCTCAGATAAAAACCAAGAAGAAGCTTTCTGAGAAACTGCTTTGTGATGTGTGAAACCATCTCACAGAATTACAGTGTTCTTTTCATGTTAATTCATCTCCCAGAGTTACATGATCCATTTCATGGATCTTTTTGGTAGCACTGTTTTGGGGGAACTGAGAAGTGATATTTCAGATCACATTGAAACCTATGGTGACAAGGGAAACATCCTCAGATAATAACTAGAAAGAAGCTTTATGATAAAGTTCTTTGTGATGTGTGAATTCATCTCACAGAGTTACACTATTTCTTTCATGGACCAGCTCACTAACACTGTTTTCATGGAATCTGTAAAGGGATATTTGGGATGCATTGAGGCCTATGTTGAAAAAGAAATATCCTCAGATCAAAATTAGAAAGATGCTTTCTGAGAAATTGCTTTTTGATGTGTGAATTCATCTCACAGAGTTACACCATTCTTTTCATTGAGCAGTTTGATAACACTGTGTTCGTGGAATCTGCAAAAGGATATTTGGGAGTGCTTTGAAGCCTATGGTGACAAAGAAAATATCCTTAGATAAAGACCAAAAAGAAGCTTTCTGAGAAATGGCTTTGTGATGTGGAAATTCATCTCACAGAGTTACACTGTTCTTTTCATTGAGTAATTTGCTAACACTGTTTTCTTGGACTCTGCAATGGGATATTTTGGAGTGCATTGAAATTTATTGTGAATAAGAAAATATCCTCAGACAAAAATTAGAAAGATACTTTCTGAGGAACTGCTTTATGATGTGTTAATTCTTCTCACAGAGTTACACAATTCTTTTCATGGATCTGTTTGATAGCACTGTTTTTGGGGAATCTGAGAACAGTTGTTTTGGATCACAGTGAAGCCTACGGTGAAAAAGGGAATATGCTCAGATTATAACTAGAAAGAAGATTTCTGAGAAAGTTCTTAGAGATGTGTGAATTCATCTCACAGATTTACACCTTTATTTTCATGGAGCAGTTTGCTAACACTGTTTTTGTGGAATCTGCAATGGGATATATCAGAGTGTATTGAAGCTTACATTGACAAAGGAAATACATTCATATAAATATTAGAAAGAAGCTTTCTGAGAAACCGCTGTGTGATGTGTTAATTAATCTCACAGAGTTACACGACTCTTTTCATGGATCAATTTCTTAGCATTGTTTTTCAGGTATCTGAGTAGGGATATTTTGGATAGCATTGAAGCCTAGGGTGACAAAGAAATTGTCCTCAGATAACAACTAGAAAAAAAAGCTTTCTGAGAAAGGCTTTTGAGATGTGTGAATTCACCTCACAGGGTTACACCTTCGTTTTCATGGAGCAGTGTGCTAACACTGTTTTCGTGGAATCTGCAAAGGGATATCTGGGAGTGCCCTGAGGTCTATGGTAAAAATGGAAATATCCTCATATAAAAACTACAAAACTACAAAGAAGCTTTCTGAGAAACTGGTTTGTAATAGATGAATTCTTCTCACAGAGTTACACCACTCTTTTCTTTGAAATCTATGATAACACTGTTTTCCTGGAGTCTGCAATAGGACATTTGGGAGTGCACTGAAACCTATGGTGACAAAGGAAATATCCCCATAGAGAAACCAAAAAGAAGCTTTCTGAGAAACTGCTCTGTGATGTGTGAATTCAACTCACAGAGTTACACTGTTCTGGTCATTGAGCAGTTCGTTAACTCTGTTTTCTTGAAATCTACAATGGGATATTTCAGAGCACATTGAAGCGCATTGTGAATTAGCAAATATCCTCAGACAAAAACTAGATAGAAATATTCTGAGAAACTCTTATGTGATTTGTGAATTCATCGGACAGTGTTACACGATTCTGCTCATGGATCAGTTTGATAGCGTTGTTTTTGGGGAATCTGAGAAGGGATATTTTGGATCGCATTGAAGCCTGTGGTGACAAAGGAAATATCCTCATATAAAAACTATAAAGAAGCTTTCTGAGAAAGTTCTTTGTGATGTGTGAATTCATCTCACATAGCTACACCTTTCTTTTCATGGAGAAGTTTGGTAACACTCTTTTTGTGGAGTCTGCAAATGGATATTTGGGAGTGCATTGAGGCCAATAGTGAAAAAGGAAATATCCTCATAGAAAAACTAGAAAGAATCTTTCTGAGAATCAACTTTGTGATGTTTGAGTTCAATGCATAGAGTTTCACTCTTGTTTTCATAGAGTAGTTTGCTAGCACTGTTTTCTTGGAATCTGCAATGGCATATTTCTGAGAGCATTGAAACTTAGTGTGAAAAAGGATATATCCTCAGACAAAAACTAGAAAGAAACTTTCAGAGAAACTGCTTTGTAATGTGTGAATTCATGTCAGAGAATTACCCTGTTCTTTTCATTGAGTGTTTACTAACACTGTTTTCTTGGAATCTGCAATGGGATATTTCGAAGCATATTGAAGCTTATTTTGACAAAGTAAATATCCTCATATAAAAACTAGAAAGAAGCTTTCTGAGAAATCGCTTTGGGATGTGTTAATTCATTTGGCAGAGTTACAAGATTATTTCCATGGGTCCGTTTGGTAGCACTGTTGTTGGTGAATCTAAGAAGGGATATTTTGGATTGCTTTGAAGCCTATGGTGACTAAGGACATATCCTCAGATAAAAACTAGAAAGAGTCTATCTGAGAAAGTTCGTTGTGATGTATGAATCCATCTCACAGAGTTACACGTTTTGTTTCATGGGGGAGTTTGCTAACACAGTTCTTGTGGAATCAGCAAAGGGATATTTGGGAATGCATTGAGGCCTATAGTGAAAAAGGAAATATTCTCATAGGAAAACCAAAAGGAAGCTTTCTGAGAAACTGCTTTGTGATGTGTGAATTCAATTCACAGAGTTACATTCTTCCTTTCATTGAGCAGTTTGTTAACACTGATTTCTTGGAATCTGCAATGAGATATTTCAGAGCGCATTGAAACTTTTTGCGAAAAAGGAAATATAATCAGACAAAAACTAGAAAAACATCTTCTGAGAAACTGCTTTGTGATTTGTGAATTCATCTCACTGAGTTACACGTTTCTTTTCATGGATCAGTTTGAAAGCACTGTTTTTGGGGAATCTGAGGAGGGATACTTTGGATATCATTGAAGTCTATGGTGACTAAGGAAATATCCTCAGAAAAAAACTATAAAAGAGCTTTCTGAGAAAGTTCTTTGTGATGTGTGAATTCGTCTCACAAAGAGACACTTTTGTTTTCATGGAGCAGTTTGCTAATACTGTTTTCATGTAATCTTCAATAAGATATTTGGGAGCGAATTGAAGCCTATGGTTACAAAGGAATTATCCTCAGACAAACACCAAAAAGAAG
>NW_012110208.1:615154-628313 GCF_000951045.1 Mandrillus leucophaeus | reverse complement strand
GAATTCATCTCACAGAATTACACATTTCTTTCTTTGTATGGAGCTGTTGGTAACACTGTTCTCATGGAATCTGCAAAGGGATATCTGGGAGCACATTGAGGTGTATGGTGAAAAACGAAATATCCTCAGGTGAAAAAGAGAAAGCAGGTTTCTGAGAAACTACTTTGTAACGTGTGAATTCATCTCACAGAGATACACAATTATTTTCATTAATCATTATGGTAGCACTGTTTTTGGGGAATCGGAGGAGGGATGTTTTGGATCTCATTGAAACCTGTGGTGACAAAATAAATATCCCCAGTTAAAAACTAGAAAGAAGCTTTCTGAGAATTTGCTTCGTGATGTGTGAATTCATCTCACAGAGTTACACTGTTCTTTCCAGGGAGCAGTTTGCTAACACTGTTTTCATGGAACCTGCAAAGTTATATTTGGGGGCGCATGGAGGCCTATGGTGCAAAAGGAAATATCTTCGGATAAAAACTAGAAAGAAACTTTCTGAGAAACTCCTTTGTGACGTGTGAATTCATCTCACTGAGAGACACTGTTCTTTTCATTGAGTAGTTTGCTAACACTGTTTACATGGAATCTGCAAAGTTATATTTCAGAGTGCATTGAAGCTTAAAGTGACAAAGAGATTACTCTCATACAAAAACTAAAAAGAAACTTTCTGAGAAACCATTTTGTGATGTGTTAATTATTCCCACTGTGTTAAATGATTCTTCTCTGGATCAGTTTGGTACCACTGTTTTGGGGAATCTGAGAAGAGATATTTTGGATCACGTTGAAGCCTATGGTGACAAAGGAAATATCCTCAGATAAAAAATAGAAATAAGCTTTCCGAGAAAGTTCTCTGTAATGTGTGAATTCTTCTCACAGAGTTACACCTTTCTTTTCATGGGGCAGTTTGCTATCACTGTTTTCTTGAAATCTGCAAAGGGATATTTTTTAGCTCATTGAAGCCTATGGTGACAAAGGATATACCCTTATATAAAAATTAGAAAGAAGCTTTCTGAGAAACTACTTTGTGATATGTGAATTCATCTCACAGAGTTACACGATTCTTTTCATGGAACAGTTTGGTAGCACTGTATTTGGGGAATCTGAGAAGGGATATTTTGGATCTCATTGAAGCCTATGGTGACTAAGGAAATATCCTAAGATAAAAAATAGAAAGAGGATTTGTGAGAAACTGTTTTATGATGTGTGAATTAATCTCACAGAATACACCATTCTTTTCATTGAACACTTTGCTAACACTGTTTTTGTGCAATCTGCAAAGGGATATTTGAGAGCACATTGAGGTCTATGTCAAAAAAGGAAATATCCTCAGATAAAAACTAGAAAAAAGCTTTCTGAGAAACCGCTTTGTGATGTGTGAATTGATTACACAGAGTTACACCATTCTTTTCATTGAGCAGTTTGCTAACACTGTTTTCATGGAATCAGCAAAGGGATAATTTGGAGCACATTGAAAATTATGGTGACAAAGGAAATATCCTCAGACAAAAAAAGAAAGAAGCTTTCTGGGAAACGGCTTTGTGATTTTTGAACTCATCTCACAGAGTTACACGATCATTTTCATGAAGCTGTTTGGTAGCACTGTTTTTGGGGAATCTCAGAAGGGACATTTTGGAACACATTGAAGTGTATAGTGACAAAAGAAACATCCTAAGACAAAAAATTGAAAGAAGCTTTCTGAGAAAGTTCTTTGTGATGTGTAATTTCACCTCACAGAGTTACACCTTTCTTTTCATGGAGAAGTTTGCTAACACTGTTTTCACGGAATCTGCAATAGAATATTTTGGAGCACATTGAAGCCTATGGTGACTGAATAAATATCCTCAGGGAAAAACCAAAAATAATCTTTCTGAGAAACCACTTTGTGATGTGTGAATTCATCTCACCGATTTACACATTTTCTTTCATGGAGCAGTTTGCTAATACTGTTTTCATGGAATTTGAAAAGGGATATCCACGAGTGCATTGATGTATATGTTGAAAAAGTATATATACTCATACAAATTCAAGAACAAAGCTGTCTGTGAAACTGCTTTGTGATTTGTCTATTCATATCACAGAGTTACACCATTCTCTTCATTGAGACGTTTGCTATCACTTTTGTCATGGAATCTGCAATGGGATATTCTGGAGCACATTGAGGAATATGGAGAAAAAGGAAGTGTCCTCAGATAAATACTGGAAAGAAGCTGTCTGAGACACAGCTTTGTGATGTGTGAATTCTTCTCACATAGTTCCACCATTCTTTTCATGGAGGAGTTTGGCTGCACTGTTTTTGGTGAATCTGAGAAGGGATATTTTGGATCACATTGAAGCTTAGGGTGACAAAGGAAGTATCTTCTGATAAAAACTAGAAATAATCTTTCTCAGAAACTTCTTTGCAATGTGTGTATTCACTTCACAGAGTATCACCTTTCTGTTCATGGAGTAGATTTCTAAAACAATTTTTGTGGAATCTGTGAAGGGATGTTTAGGAGCACATTGAGGCCTATGGTGAAAAAGGAAATATCCTCAGAGAAAAAGTAGAAAGAAGCTTTCTGAGAAACTGCTTTGTGATATGTGAATTCATCTTACAGATTTATACTGTTCATTTCATTGAGCCGCTTGCTAACTGTTTTCCTGGAGTCTACAATGGGATATTTTGGAGCACATTTAAGCTTATTGTGACAAAGGAAATATCCTCATAGATAAACAAAATAGATGCTTTCTGAGAAACTGCTTTGTGATGCGTGAATTCATCTCACATAGTTACACCATTCTTTTCATTGAGTAGTTTTATAAAACTGTTTTTGTGGAATCTGCAGTAGGATATTTGGGAGTCCATTGAAGCCTATGGTGACACAGGAAATAATCTCATTAATAAACCAAAAAGAAACGTTCAGAGAAACTGCTTTGTGATGTGTGAATTCATCTCACAGTGTTACACTGTTCTTTTCATTGAGTACTTTGCTAACACTGTTTTCTTGGAATCTGAAATGGAGTATTTCAGAGCACCTTGAAGCCTATGGTGATACAGGAAATATCCTCGTAGAAAAAGTAGAAAGACACTTTCTGAGAAACCGATTTGTGATGTGTTAATTCATCTCACAGAGTTACACTTTTCTTTTCATGGAGTCGTTTGCTAACACTGTTGTCGTGAAATCTGTAAATGGGTATTTGGGAGGGCATTGACGCCTATGGTGAAAAACTAAATATCCTCAGGGAAAAACGTGAAAGAAGATTTCTGAGAAACTGCTTTGTGATGTGTGAATTTTTCTCACAGAGTTACATGATTCTTTTCATGGATCAGTTTGGTAGCACTGTTTTTGGGGAATATGAGAAGGGATACTTTGGATTGCATTGAATCCTATGGTGACAAAGGAAATACCCTCATATAAAAACCAGAAAGAAGCTTTCTGAGAAACCACTTTATGGTATGTTAATTCATCCGGCAGAGTTAAATGATTACTTTCATAGATCAGTTTGGTATCTTGATTTGGGAAATCTGAGAAGGGTTAGTTTGGTTCACTTTGAACCCTATGGTGACAAAGAAAATATCCTCAGATAAAAACTAGAAAGAAGCTTTCTGAGAAAGTTGTTTGTGATGTTTAAATTCATCTCACAGAGTTACACCTTTCTTTTCAAGGAACAGTTTCCTACCACTGTTTTTGTGGAATCGGCAAAAGGATATTTGGGAGCGCAGTGAGGGTTATAGTGAAAAATTAAATATCCTCAGATAAAAATGAGAAAGAATCTTTCTGAGAAACTGCTTTGTGATGCATTAATTCATCTCACAGAGTTACTTGATTCTTTTCATATATCAGTTTTGTAGCACTGTTTTAGGGGAATCTGAAAGGGATATTTTGGATTGCATGGAAGCCTATGGTGACATAGGAAATACTCTCAGATAAAAACTAGAAAGGAGCATTTTGAGAAATTTCTGTGTGAAGTGTGAATTCATCTCACAGATTTACACTGTTCTTTTCATTGAGCAGTTTGCTAACACTGTTTTCTTGGAATCTGCAATGGGATATTTTGGAGCACTTTGAAGCTTAGGGTGACAAACGAAATATCCTCAGACAAAATATAGAATGAATCTTTGTGAGAAACTGCTTTGTAATTTGTGAATTCATCTCATGGAGTTACACCTTTCTTTCCATGGAGCAGTTTACTAACACTGTTTACGTGGAATCTGCAAAGCGATATTTGGGAGCACCTTGAGGCCTATGGTGAAACAGGAAATATCCTCAGATAAAAACTAGAAAGACACTTCCTGAGAAACTGCTTGTTTCATGTGTCAATTCATGTCACAGAGTTACACTGTTCTTTTCATTGAGCAGTTTGCTAACACTGTTTTCATGGTATCTACAAAGGGGTATATGGGAACGCTTTGAGGTCTATGGTGATAAATTAAATATCCTCAGATGAAAACTAGAAGGAAGCTTTCTGAGAAACTGCTTTGTGTTGTGTTAATTCATCTGACAGAGTTATATGATTCTTCTCTTGGAGCAGTTTGGTAACACTGTTTTTGGGAATCTGAGAAGGGATATTTTGGATCACATTGAAGACCATGGTGACAAATGAAATATCCTCAGAAAAAAAGTAGAAAGAAGCTTTCTGAGAAAGGACATTGTGTATGTGAATTCATTTCAGAGCGTTACACCTTTATTTTCATGGAGCAGTTTACTAATATTTTTTTACTTGAATCTGCAATGGGATATTTGGGAGTGCAAATATCAAATGGGATATTTGAGGCCTATAGTGAAAAAGGAAATACACTAAGATAAAACTAGAAAGAAACTTTCTGAGAAACTGCTTTGTGATGTGTGAATTCATCTCAGAGAATTACATGGTTCTTTTCACTGAGTAGTTTGATAACACTGTTTTCGTTTAATCTGCAATAGGATATTTAGGAGTGCATTGAGGCCTACAGTGAAAAAGGAAATATGCTGAGTTAAAATCTAGAAGCCATCTTTCTGAGAAACTCCTTTTTGATGGGTGATTTCATCTCACAGAGTTACTCTGTCCTTTTCATTGAGCAGTTTGGTAACATTATTTTCTTGGAATCTGCAATTTGATATTTCGGAGTACATTGAAGCTTATGGTGAGAAAGGAAATATCCTCATATGAGAACTAGAAAGAAGCTTTCTAAGAAAACTGCTTTGTGATGTGTTAATTCATCTCACAGAGTTACACAATTCTTTTCATGGATCAGTTTGGTAGCACTGTTTTTAGGGAATCTGAGAAGGGATATTTTGGATCGCAGTGAAGCCTATCGTGGCAAAGGGAGTATCCTCAGAAAAAAATTACAAAGAAGCTTTCTGAGAAAGATATTTGTGATGTATGAATTCATCTCACAGAGTTATACCTTTATTTTCATGGGGCAGTTTGCTAATACTGTTTTTGTGGAATCTTCAATAGGATATTTGGGAGCACTTTGAAGCCTATGGTGACAAAGGTATTATCCTCAGACAAACACCAAAAAGAAGCTGTCTGAGAAACTACTTTGTGATGTGTGAATTCACCTCACAGAGCTACACTTCTATTTTCATGGAGTAGTTTGCTAACACTGTTTTTGTGGAATCTGCAAAGTGATATTTGGGAGTACATTCAGGCCTACAGTGAGAAATGAAATATCCTCAGATAAAAACTAGAAGGAAGCTTTCTGAGAAACTTCTATGTGATGTGTGAATTCAACTCATAGAGTTACACTGTACTTTGCACTCAGCAGTTTTCTTACACTGTTTTCTTGGATTCTACACTCTGATATTTCTTAGCACATTGAAGTTTATGGTAACAAAGGAAATACACCCATAGATAAACCAAAAAGAAGTTTTCTGAGAAAGTTCTTTGTAATGTGTGAATTCATCTCAAAGAGTTACACCGTCCTGTTCATTTAGTAGTTTGATAACACTGTTATCGTGGAATCTGCTATAGGATATTTGGGAGTGCACTGAAGCCTAAGGTGACAAAGCATATATCCTCATAGACAAAGGAAAAGGAAGCTATCTGAGAAACTGCTTTGTGTTGTGTGAATTCCTCTCACAGTGTTACACTGTTGTTTTCATTGAGCAGTTTGCTAACTCTGTTTTCTTGGTATCTTAAAAGGGATATTTTGGAGTGCATTGAGAATTTTGGTGACATAGGAAACGTCCTCATAGAAAACATAGGAAGAATCTTTCTGAGAAACCACTTTTTGATGTGTTAATTCACCTCACAGAGTTACACAATTCTTTTCATGGATCACTTTGGCAACACTGTTTTTGGGGATTCTGAAAAGGGATATTTTGGATCGCATTGAAACCTATGGTGACAAAGGAAATATCCTCAGCTAAAAATTAGAAAGAAGCTTTATGAGAAACGGTTTTGTGATGTCTGAATTCAACTCACAGGGTTACACCTTTCTTTCTCTCTTTGCATGTAGTTGTTGATAACACTGTTTTCGTGGAATCTGCAAAGGGATATTTGGGAGCGCATTGAGGCCTATGCTGAAAAATGAAACATCCTCAGATAAAAAAGCATAAGTAGCTTCCTGAGAAATTACTTTGAAACGTGTGAATTCATCTCACAGAGATACAAAATTCTTTTCATGAATCATTATGGTAGCACTGTTTTTGGGGTATCAGATGAGGGATATTTTGGATCTCATTGAAGCCTATGGTGACAAAATAAATATCCTCAAATAAAAGCTAGAAAGAAGTTTTCTGAAAAATCTGCATTGTGATGTGTGAGTTCATCTCACAGATTACACCATTCTTTCCAGAGAGCAATTGGCTAACACTGTTTTCATGGAATCTGCAAATGGATATTTGGGAGTGCATGGAGGCCTATGGTGAAAAAGGAAATATCTTCGGATAAAAACTAGAAAGAAAATTTCTGAGAACCTGCTTTGTGATGTGTGAATTCATCTTGCTGAGTGACACTGTTCTCTTCATTGAGTAGTTTGCTAAAACTCTTTTCATGGAATCTGCAAAGGTATATTTGAGAGCGCATTGAAGCTTAAGGTGACAAAGGAAATACCCTCATACAAAACTAAATGAAGCTTTGTGAGAAACCGTTTTTTGATATGTTAATTCTTCCCACTGAGTAAATTATTCTTTTCTGGATCAGTTTGGTAGCACTGTTTTGGGGAATCTGAGAGGAGATTTTTTGGATCACATTGAAGCCTATGGTGACAAAGGAAATATCCTCAAGATAAAAAATAGAAATAAGCTTTCTGAGAAAGTTCTTTTTAATGTGTGAGTTCATCTCACAGAGTTACACCTTTCTTTTAGTGGGGCAGTTTGCTAACACTCTTTTCTTGGAATCTGCAAAGGGATATTTGTGAGCTCATTGAAGCTTATGGTGACAAAGGATATACCCTTATGTAAAAACTAGAAAGAAGCTTTCTGAGAATCTGTTTTGTGATGTGTGAATTCATCTCACAGAATTACACTGTACTTTGCATTGAGTAGTTTGCTAACACTGTTTTCTTAGAATCTGCAATGGAATATTTAGGAGCGCTTTGAAGCTTATGGTGACCAGGAAATATCCTCAGACAAAAACTAGAAAGAAGTTTTCTGAGAAACTGCTTTGTGATTTGTGAATTCATCTCACAGAGTTACACCATTCTTTCCATTGAGCAGTTTGCAAACACTGTTTTCGTGGAATCCGCAAGGCATACTTCAGAGCCCATTGAAGCTTTAGGTGACAAAGGAAATATCCTCCAAAAAAAAAAAACTAGAAAAAAGCTTTCTGAGAAACTGCTTTGTGATATGTGAATTCATCTCACAGAGTTACATGATTCTTTTTATGGAACAGTTTGGTAGCACTGTTTTTGGGGAATCTGAGAAGGCATATTTTGGATCACTTTGACGCCTATGGTGACTAAGGAAATATCCTAAGATAAAAACTAGAAAGAAACTTTATGAGAAACTGCTTTGTGATATGTGAATTAATCTCAGAGTTCACTGTTCTTTTAATTGAGTTGTTTGCTATCACTGTTTTCGTGCAATCTGCAAAAGGATATTTGGGAGCGCATTAAGCCCTATGTTGAAAAAGGAAATATCCTCAGATAAAAACTAGAAAAAAGCTTTCTGAGAAACCACTTTGTGATATGTGAATTCATTTCACAGAGTTACATTATTCTTTTCATTGAGCAGTTTGCTAACACTGTTTTCATGGAATCGGCAAAGGGATAATTTAGAGCACATTGAAGGTTATGGTGACAAAGGAAATATCCTCAGACAAAAACTAGAAAGAAGCTTTCTGGGAAACGGCTTTGTGATTTGTGAACTCATCTCACAGAGTTACATGATTATTTTCATGAAGCTGTTTGGTAGCACTGTTTTTGGGGAATCTCAGAAGGGACATTTTGGAACACATTGAAGTATATGATGACAAAACAAACATCCTAAGATAAAAAATTGAAAGAAACTTTGAGAAAGTTCTTTGTGATGTGTGATTTCACCTCACAGGTTACATCTTTCTTTTCATGGAGAAGTTTGCCAACACTGTTTTCACAGAATCTGCAATGGAATATTTGGGAGCACATTGAAGCCTATGGTGACTAAGGAAACATTCTCGGAAAATAGAAGAAAGAATCTGAGAAACTGCTTTGTGATGTGTGAATTCGTCTCACCAATTTATACTTTTTCTTTCATGGAGCAGTTTGCTAATACTATTTTCGTGGACTCTGAAAAGTGATATTCAAGAGTGCATTGAGGAATATGTTGAAAAAGGATATATAAAAATACTAGAAAGAAGTTTTCTCTGAAACTGCTTTGTGATGTGTCAATTCATATCACAGAGTTACACAATTCTCTTTATTGAAAAGTTTGCTTTCACTTTTTTGTGGAATCTGCAATGTGATATTACGGAGCACATTGAGGAATATGGAGAAAAAGCAAATATCCTGAGATAAATACTAGAAAGAAGCTGTCTGAGAAACAGCTTTGTTATGTGTGAATTCATCTCACATAGTTACACCATTCTTTTCATGGAGCAGTTTGGCAGCACTGTTTTTCGGGAACCTGAGAAGGGATATTTTGGATCACATTGAAGCCTTGGGTGACAAAGGAAATATCTTCAGATAAAAACTAGAAAGATGATTTCTCAGAAACTTCTTTGTGATGTGTATATTTGCCTCACAGAGTATCACCTTTCTGTTCATGGAGCAGATTGCTAACACAGTTTTCATGGAATCTGCGAAGGGATGTTTGGGAGCGCATTGAGGCCTATGGTGAAAAAGGAAATATCCTCAGAGAAAAAGTAGAAAGAAGCTTTCTGAGAAACTACTTTGTGATGTGTGAATTCATCTTACAGATTTACACTGTTCATTTCATTGAGCCGTTTGCTAACACTGTTGTCCTGGAGTGTACATTGGGATATTTTGGAGTGCAATAAAACTTATGATGACAAAGGAAATATCCTCATATGAAAACTAGAAAGGATGTTTCTGAGAAACTGCTGTGTGATGTGTTAATTCATCTTGCAGAGTTACATGATTCTTTTCATGCATCAGTTTTTGGGTACTCAGAAGGAATATTTGGGATCACATTGAAGCCTATGGTGACAAAGGAGATATCCTCAGATAAAAACTAGAAAGAATCTTTCTGAGAAAGTTCTTTGTAATGACTGAATTCACGTCACAAATTTACAACTTTCTATTCATGAAGCCTTTTGCTAACACTGTTGTCTTTGAATCTGTGAAGGGATATTTGGGAGCACATTGAGGCTTATAGTGAGAAAGGAAATATACTCAGATCAAAACTAGAAAGAAGATTTCTGAGAAACTGCTTTGTGATGAGTAAGTTCATCTTACAGAGACATAGCATTCTTTTCATTGAGCAGTGTGATAACACTGTTTTTGTGGAGTCTGCAACAGGATATTTGAGAGTGCATTGAAGCCTATGGTGACAAAGGAAATATCCTAAGTTAAAAACCAAAAAGAAGCTTTCTAAGAAACTGCTTTGTGTTGTGTCAATTCATCTCACAGAGTTACACCTTTCTTTTCATGGAGCAGTTTGCTAACACTGTTTCCATGGAATCTGCAATAGGATATTTGGGAACGCATTGAAGTCTATGGTGACTGCAGAAATATCCTTAGAGAAAAACCAAAAAGAATTTCTCTGAGAAACTGCTTTGTGATGTGTGAATTCATCTCACAGATTTACACTTTTTCTTTCATAGAGGAGTTTGCTAATGCTATTTTCGTGGAATCTGAAAAGGGATATTCATGAGTGCATTGAGGAATATCTTGAAAAAGGAAATATACTCATACAAATACTAGAAAGAAGCTTTCTGTGAAACTGCTTTGTGATGTGTCAATTCATATCACAGAGTTACAGTGGTCTCTTCATTGAGAAGTTTGCTATGAAGTTTTTCGTGTAATCTGCAATGCAATATTCCAGAGCTCATTGAGGAATATGGAGACAAAGGATATATCCTCAGATAAAAACTAGAAAGGATCTTTCTGAGAAAGTACTTTGTGTTGTGTGAATTCATGTCACAGTGTTACACCTTTCTTTTCATGGAGTTGTTTGCTAACACTGTTTTCATGGAATATGCAAAGGGATATTTGGGAGTGCATGGAGGATTATGGTGATAAATGAAATAGCCTCTGATAAAAACCAAAAAGAAGATTTCTGTGAAACTGAATTCATCTCACAGACTTACACTGTTCTTTTCATTGAAAAGTTTGCTAATACTTTTTGCGTGGAATCTGCAATGGGATATTCATGAGCACATTGAGGTCTATGGTGAAAAACAAAATATCCTCAGACAAAAAATAGAAAGAATCTTTCATAGACAGTGCTTTGTGATTTGTGAATTCATGTCACAGAATTACACAGTCCTTTTCATGAAGCAGTTTGTTAGCACTGTTTTCGTGGAATCAGCAAATGGATATTTGGGAGTGCATTGATGTCTCTGGTGATAAAGGAAATATCCTCAGACAAAAACTAGAAAGAGGCTATCTGAGAAACTTCTTTGTGATGTGTGAATTCATCTTACAGAGTTACACCGTTCTTTTCATTGAGCAGTTTGATAACACTGTTTTCGTGGAATCTGCAATAGGATAATTGGGAGCACATTGAAGCCTATGGTGACAAAGGAAACATTCTCAGATAAAAACCAAAAAGAAGCTTTCTGTGAAACGCTTTGGGATGTGTGAATTCATCTCACAGAGTTATGCCATTCTTTTTATTGAGAAGTTTGCTAACACTTTTTTCAGGGAAACTGTAATGGCATATTTGGGAGTGCATTGAGGAATATGGTGAAAAAGGAAATATAATCAGATAAAAACTAGAAGGAAGCTTTCTGAGAAACCGTTATGTGATGTGTGAATTCATCTCACAGAGGTACACCATTCTTTTCATGGAGTAGTTTGGTAGCCTGTTTTCGGGGAATTTGAGAAGGGATATTTTGTATCGTATTGAAGACGATGGTAACAAAGAAATTATCCTCACATAAAAACTAGAAAGAAGCTTTCTGAGAAAGTTCTATGTGATGTGTGAATTCATCTCACAGATTTACTCCTACTTTTCATGGAGCAGTTTTCTAACACTATTTTCATGGAATCTGGAAAGGACTATTCGTGAGAGCACGGTGGCAAATGGTGGCAAAGAAATTATCCTCACACAAATACTAGAAGGAAATTTTCTGAGAAACTGCTTTATGATGTGTGTATGCACATCACAGAGTTACACGATTTTATTATTGGAGCAGTTTTCTAACAAAGTTTTCATGGACTCTGCAATAGGATATTTGGGAGTGCATTGAAGCCTATGGTGACAAAGGAATTATCCTCAGTCAAACACCAAAAAGAAGCTGTCTGAGAAACTGTTTTGTAATGTGTAAACTCATCTCACAAATTTAAAACTTTCTTTTCATGGAGCAGTTTGTTAATGCTTTTATCATGTAATCTGCAAAGGCATATCTGGGAGCACATTGAGGTCTATAGTGAAAAAGGAAATATCCTCAGATAAAAACGAGAAAGAAGCTTTCTGAGAAAGTGCTTTGTGATGTGTGAGTTCATCTTACAGAGTTACACCATTCTTTTCATTGTGCAGTTTTATAACACTGTTTTCATGGAATCTGAAATAGGATATTTTGGAGTGTATTGAAGCCTATGGTGACAAAGGAAATATCCTCTGACAAAAACCAAAAGGAAACTTTCTGTCAAACTGCTTTGTGATGTGTGAATTCATCTCACAGAGTTACAGCATTCTATTTATTGAGAAGTTTGCTAACACTTTATTCATGGTATCTGCCATGGGATATTCCGGAGCACCTTGAAGAATATAGTGAACAAGGAAATATCCTCAGATAAAAACTAGAAAGAAACTTTCTGAGAAACAGCTTTGTGATGTGTGAATTCATCTTACAGAGATACACTGCTCTTTTCATGGATCACATTGGTAGCACTGTTTATGGGGAATCAGAGAAAGGATATTATAAATGACATTGATGCCTATGGGGACAAAGGAAATATCTTCAGATGAAAACTAGAATGAAGCTTTCTGAGAAACTGCTTTGTGATATGTGATTTTATCTCACTGAGTTACACTGCTCTTTTCACTGAGTAGTTTGATAACACTGTTTTCGTGGAATCTGCAATGGAATATTTCGGAGCACATTGAAGCTTATGGTGACAAAGGAAATATCCTCATGTAAAATCTAGAAAGAAGTATTCTGAGAAACCGATTTGTGATGTGTTAATTCATTTCACAAAGTTACAAGTTTCTTTTCATGGAACAGTTTAGTAGTATTGTTTATGGAAAATCTCAGAATGGATATTTGGGATCGCATTGAAACATATGGTAACAAAGGAAACATCCTCAGGTAAAAACTAGAAATAACCTCTCTGAGAAAGTTTTTTCTGATGTGTCAATTCCTCTTCACAGAATTTCACCTGCCTTTTCATGGAGAAGTTTGTTAACACTGTTTTTGTGGAATCTGCAAAGGGGTATTTGGGAGCGCATTGAGGCCTACAGTGAAAAAGGAAATATCCTCAGATAAAAATTAGAAAGAAGCTTTCTGAGAAACTGCTTTGTGATGTGTGATTTCCACTCACTGAGTTACAGCTGTATTTCATGGAGCTGTTTGCTAGCCTTATTTCTGTGGAATCTGAGAACTGATATTTCGGATCCCTTTGAAGACTATAGGGCCAAAGGAAATATCC
>NW_012110208.1:604480-615104 GCF_000951045.1 Mandrillus leucophaeus | reverse complement strand
TGTTTGCTAGCCTTATTTCTGTGGAATCTGAGAACTGATATTTCGGATCCCTTTGAAGACTATAGGGCCAAAGGAAATATCCTCCGACAAAAAAGAGAAAGAAGCTTTCTGAGAAACTTCTTTGTGATCTGTGAATTCATCTCACAGAGTTACAGCTTTCCCCTCAGGAAGCCGTTCGCTAAGACTGTTCTTGTGGAATTGGCAAAGTGATATTTGGAAGCCCATGGAGGGCTCTGGTGAAAAAGAAAATATCCTCAGATAAAAACTGGAAAGAAGTTTTCTGAGAAACTGCTTTGTGATGTGTGCATTCATCTCACAGGGTTACATAACTCTTTCAAATATCCTCCGATAACAAAGAGAAAGAAGCTTTCTGAGAAACTGCTTTGTGATGTGTGCATTCATCTCACAGGGTTACATAACTCTTTCATGGAGCCCTTTGCTAGCACTGTTTTTGTGGAATCTGAGACGGGATTATTTGGATGGCTTTTAAGCCTATGGTGACAAAGGAAATATTCTCAGATAAAATACAGAAAGAAGCTTTCTTAGAAACAGCTTTGTGGTTTGTGAATCCATCTCACAGTTACACCACTCTTTCGTGGAGCCGTTGGCTAGCACTGTCTTTGTGGAATCTGTGAAGTGATATTTTGAATTGCTTTGAAGCCTATGCTGACAAAGGAAATATTCTCAGATAAAAACTAGAAATAAGCTTTCTGAGAAACTGCTTTGTGATGTATGAATTCATCTCAGAGTTAAACTACCCTTTCATGGAGCCATTTGCTTGCACTGTTTTTGTGGAATCTCAGAATGGATATCTTTGATCACTTTTCAGCCTATGGTGACAAACGAAATGTCTTCAGATAAAAACCAGAAAGAAACTTTCTGAGAAACCCTTTTGTGATGTGTGAATTCATCTCACAGTTGTACACAACTCTTTCAGGGAGCCGTTTGCCAGCACATTTTTTGTGGAATCTGAGAAGGGATATTTTGGATCACTTTGAAGCCAATGATGACAAAGGACATATCCTAAGATAAAAACCAGAAAGAAGCTTTCTGATAAATATCTTTGTGATTTGTGAAATCGTCTCACAGAGTTACACCACTCTTTCATGGAGCCATTGGCTAGCACTCTTTTTGTGGAATCTGACAAGGGATATTTATGATTGCTTTGAAGCCTATGGTGACAAAGGAAATATCCTCAGATAAAAACCAGAAAGAAGCTTTCTGAGAAACTTCTTTGTGATGTGTGAATTCATCTCACAGAGCTACACCTTTCTATTCATGAAGCAGTTTGCTAATACTGTCTTCATGGAATCTGAAAAGTGATATTTGGGAGCACATTAAGAGATATGGTGAAAAAGGATATATCTTCAGATGAAAAGTTTAAAGAAGCGTTCTGAGAAACTGCATTGTGATGTGTGACTGCAACTCACAGAGCTCCAGTGTTCTTTTCATTCATCAGTTCGCTACCACTCTTTCCTTGAAATCTATTTCTTAGTACCATGAAGATTACGGTGACAAAGGAAATATCCTCGGATAAAAACAAGAAAGAAGCTTTCTGAGAAACTGCTTTGTGATGTGTGAATTCATCTCACAGAGTTACACATTTCTCTCCATGAGTGAGTTTCCCAACACAGTTCTCGTGGAATCTGCAAAGTGATATTTCGGAGCGCATTGAGGCTTGTGGCGAAAAGGGAAATATCCTCAGATGAAAACTTTAACGAAGGTTTCTGAGAAACTGCTATCTGATGTGTGAATTCATCTCACAGAGATACACTTTCCTTTCATGGAGCATTCTGTTACCAATCTTTTTGTTGAGTCTGGGAAGGGATATTTGCGTTTGCTATGAAGGCTATACAGTCAAAGGAAATATCCTCAATTTAAAAAGGTGAAAGAAGCTTTCTGCAAAACTGTTCTGTGATGTGTGAATTTATTTCACAGAGTTAAACCACTCTTTGATGGAGGAGTTTACTAGCACTGTTTTTGTGGAATCTCAGAAGTGATATCTTGAATATCGTTGAATCCCATGGTGAAAAATGAAATCTCCACAGATAAAAACTGCAGAGAGGCCTTCTCAGAACCTGCCTTGTTGTGGGTGAATTCAGCTCACAGAGTGACGTATTTGTTTTCAGTGAGAAACTTGCTAAGAGTGTTTCACAGAATGTGTAATGAGGCACACAGGGGCGCTTTGAGACCACAAATAGCCTCAGCTGAAAAAAGAAAGAAGCTTTCTGAGAAACTGTTTGTGATGTGTGAATTCAATTTAGTGAATTACACCTGTATTTCGTGGAGCTGACTGCTAGCCCTGATTTTGTGGAATCTGAGAACAGATATTTAGAATCACTTTGAAGACCATATGGCCGAAGGAAATATCCTCGAATAAAAAGCAGAATGAAGCTTTCTGAGAAACTGTCTTGTGATGTGTGAATTCATCTCGCAGAATTACACATGTATTTCATGGAACTGTTTGCTAGCCCTGTTCCTGTGGAATCTCAGAAGTGATATTTTCGATCGCTATGAAGACTCCTCAGACAGAGCAAATATCCACAGATAAAAACCAGAAAGAAGCTTTCTGAGAAACTTCATTGTGATGTGTGAATTCATCTTAGAGAGTTACACCTTAGCTTCATGGAGCAGTTTGCTAACACTGTTTTTGTGGAAACTGCATCGTGATATTTGGGAGCACATTGAGGGATATGGTGAAAAAGGATATATCCTCAGATGAAAAGTTTAAAGAAGCGTTCTGAGAAACTGCATTGTGATGTGTGACTGCAACTCACAGAGTTACAGTGTTCTTTTCATTCATCAGTTCGCTACCACTCTTTCCTTGAAATCCACAATGGGATATTTCTTAGCACCATGAAGATTACAGTGACAAGGGAAATAGACTCCCATAAAAACTAGACAGAACCTTTCTGAGAAACTGCTGTGTGATGTGTGCATTCATCTAACAAGTTTACACGTTTCTCTCCATGAAGCAGTTTCCTAACACAGTTCTCGTGGAATCGGCAAAGTGATATTTGGGAGCCCGTTGAGATTTGTGGTGAAAAAGGAAACATCCTCAGATGAAAACTGGAAAGAAGCATTCTGAGAAACTGCATTGTGATGTGTGAATGCACCTCACAGAGTTACACTTTTCTTTTCATTGATCAGTTTGCCAACACTGTTTTCTTGAAATCTGCAATGGGATATTACTTAGCGCCATGAAGCTTACGTTGACAAAGGAAATATCCTCAGATAAAAACGAGAAAGAAGCTTTCTGAGAAACTGCTTTGTGATGTGTGAATTCATCTCACAGAGTTACACGTTTCTCTCCATGAATGAGTTTTCCAACACAGTTCTCGTGGAATCTGCAAAGTGATATTTCGGAGCGCATTGAGGCTTGTGGCGAAAAGGGAAATATCCTTAGATGAAAACTGTAATGAAGGTTTCTGAGAAACCGCTATCTGATGTGTGAATTCATCTCACAGAGATACACTTTCCTTTCATGGAGCATTCTGTTACCAATCTTTCTGTTGAGTATGGGAAGGGATATTTACGTTTGCTATGAAGGCTATACGGTCAAAGGAAATATCCTCAATTAAAAAAGGTGAAAGAAGCTTTCTGCGAAACTGCTCTGTGATGTGTGAATTTATTTCACAGAGTTAAACCACTCTTTGATGGAGGAGTTTGCTAGCGCTGTTTTTGTGGAATCTCAGAAGTGATATCTTGAATATCGTTGAATCCCATGGTGAAAAATGAAATATCCTCAGATAAAAACTGCAGAGAGGCCTTCTCAGAAACTGCTTTGTTGTGGGTGAATTCAGCTCACAGAGTGACATCATTGTTTTCAGTGAGAAGCTTGCTAAGAGTGTTTTCACAGAATGTGCAATGAGGCACACGGGGGCGCTTTGAGACCACAAATAGCCTCAGCTGAAAAAAGAAAGAAGCTTTCTGAGAAACTGTCACGTGTGAATTCAACTTACTGAATTACACCTGTATTTCGTGCAGCCGTCTGCTAGCCCCGATTTTGTGGAATCTGAGAACGGATATTTTCAATCGCTTTGAAGACTATACGGCCAAAGGAAATATCCTTGGATAAAAAGCAGAATGAAGCTTTCTGAGAAACTGCCTTGAGATGTGTGTAATCATCTCATAGAGTTAAACCATTGTTTGGATTGAGCAGTCTGAAATCACTATTTCTGTGAAACCTGAGAAACGACATTTGGGAATGCTCTTTAGAATATGCAGAAAAAGTAATATCTTCAGTTATAAATCAGAAGGAAGATTTCTCTGAAACTGCTCTGTGTCATTTGAATTTCACTCGCACAGTTAAGCCTTTGTTTTCATTGAGCAGTATTCTAACACTCTGTTTAGTCTGTGAAGGGTTATTCGGGAACTCTTTGAGGTTTATTGTCAAAACGGAAATATCTTCAGAGAGAAACTGGAGAAAAGCTCTCCGAGGAGCTGCATGTGACATGTGCATTCCACTCACAGAGTTATACCTTTCTTCTCATAGAGGATTGGGAAATCCCTTTGGGAGAGAAAACTACCAAGGGATATTCGGGAGTATATTGACAGCTATGGTGAAAAAGGAAATATCCTCAGACAAAAACTGGAAAGAAGCTTTCTGTGAATCTGCTTTTTGCTATGTTTATTCAGCTCTCATAGATAAAGCTTTCTTCATATTACACAGCTTGGAAACTCCATCATGGATGGATCAGTAAAGGGATATTCGGGATCGCATTCAGGCCTATTGTGAAAAAGAAAATCTCTTCAGATAAAAACTGGAGAGAAGCTTTCTGAGAAATTGCTTTGTGATGTGTGCATTACACTCAGGGAGTTAAACTTCTTTTCTCAAAAGGCAGTGTTTGAACACTGTTCATGTAAAACTCTAAAAGTGATATTTCGGAGCACATTCAAGAATATGGTGAAAAGTGAAATATCCTCAAATAAATCCCAGAAAGAAGTGTTCCAAGAAAATGCTCTTTCTGAGCAACTGGTTTGTGACGTGTGTATTCATCTCATAGAGTTAAACCATTCTTTGGATTGAGCAGTTTCAAATCACTGTTTCTGTGGAATCTGAGGAAGGACATTTGGGAAAGCCCTTTAGAATATGGATTAAGAAATATCTTCAGGTAAAAACCAGAAGGAAGCTTTCTGTGAAACTGCTCAGTATCGTCCTAATTCCTCTCACTCAGATAAGCCTCTCTTTTCATTGAGCACTTTTCTAACACCGTTGGTGTTTAGCGTGCGAAGGGATATTTGGGAGCGCTTTGATGCTTATGGTGAAAAAGGAAATATATTCAGAGAGAAACTGGAGAGAAGCTTTCTGAGGAATTGCTTTGTGTCGTGTACATTCCGCTATTATACCTCTCTTCTCATACAGCATTGGGGAAACCCTTTTGGAGAAAAAGGTTCCGAGTGATATGCAGGAGCATATTGATGCCAGTGGTGGAAAGGGAAATAGCCTCAGACAAAAACTGGAAAGAAGCTTTCTGTGAAACTGCTCTGTGATATGTGTATTCATCTCACATAGATAAATCTCTCTTTACATTACGCAGATTGGAGTCTTTGTCATGGACGGATCTGTGAAGGGATATGTGGGTGCACATTCAGGACTAGGGTGAAAAAGGAAATATCTTCAGATAAAAACTGAAAAGAAGCTTTCTGTGAATCTACTTTTAGTTTTGTTTATTCATCTCAGGTAGATAAAGCTTTCTTTACATTACGTAGCTTGAAAACCCCGTCATGGATGGATCCGCAAAGAGACATTAGAGATCACATTCAGGCCTATGGTGAAAAAGGAAATATCTTCAGATAACAACTGGAGAGAAACTTTCTGAGAAACTACTTTGTGATGCGTGGATTACACTCACGGAGTTCTACCTCTTTTCTCATAAGGTAGTGTTTGAACCCTGTTCTTGTAAAACCAAAAAAGTGATATTTCGGAGCACATTGAAGACTATGGCGAAAAGTGAAATATCCTTAAATAAAACCAGAAAGAAGCCTTCCAAAAAACTGCTCTCTAATATACGCATTCATTTCACAGAGTTAATGCATACTCTACATTTTCCAGTTTGGAAACTCTGTCTTTGAGGAATCTGCGAAGGGATATGAAGTGTCGCCCAGAGGTCTGTGGTGAGCAAGGAAATGTCTTCCGTTGAAAACTGGAGAGACGCTTTCTGAGCAACTGCTTTGTGACCTGTGTATTCATCTCATGGAGTTAAATCATTCTTTGAATTGAGTAGTTTGAAATCAGTGTTTCTGTGGAACCTGAGAAGGAACATTTGGGAACGCTCTTTAGAATATGCTGAAAAAGAAATACCCTCAGATAAAAACCAGAAGTAAGATTTCTGTGAAACTGCAATGTTTTGTGTGAATTTTTCTCGCTCAGTTAAGCTTCTCTTTGAATTGAGCACCATTCTAACACTGTTTGTGTTTAGTGTATGAACGGATATTCGGGAGCGCTGTGAGGATTATGATGAAAAAGGAAATATGATCACATCAAAACTGGAGAGAAGCTTTCCGAAGAATTGTTGTGATGTGTGCATTCCATTCACAGTGTTATACCTCTCTTCTCATATGGCATCGGGGAAACACTTTTGGAGAAAAAGGTACCAAGGGATATTCGGGAGAATATTGATGCCTACGGTGAAAATGGAAATAGCCTCAGACAAAAACTGGAAGGAAGTTTTCTGTGAAACTGCTTTGTGATATGTGTATTCACCTCACATAGGTAAAGCTTTCTTTGCATTATGTAGCTTCGAAACTCTGTCATGGACGGATTCACAAAGGGACATTCGGGAGCACATTCAGGACTACGGTGAAAAAGGAAATCTCTTCAGATAAAAACTGGAAAGAAGCTTTCTGTGAATCTGCTTTTTGCTATTTTTATTCATCTCACGTAGATAAAGCTTTCTTTACATTACGCAGCTTGGAAACTCTGTCATGGACAGATCTGTAAAGGGCATTCGGGAGCACATTCAGGACAATGGTGAAAAGGGAAATATCTTCAGATAAAAACCAGAAGGAAGCTTTCTGTGAAACTGCTATGTGTCGTGTGAATTCCTCTCGCTCAGTAAACTTTCCCTTTTCATTAAGCAGTTCTCTAAAACTGTTTTTTTTTTTTTTTTTTTTAGCGTACAAAGGGATATTCAGGAGGGCTTTGAGGCTTATGGTGAAAAAGGAAATATGTTCAGATAGAAACTGGAGAGAATCTTTCCGAGGCACTGCTTTGTGATGTGAGCATTCCACTCACAGTGTTATACCTCTCTTCTCATGCAGCATTGGGGAAACCCTTTTGGAGAAATAGGTACCAAGGGATATTGGGGAGCATATTGACGCCTAAGGTGAAAATGGAAATAGCCTCAGGCAAAAACTGGAAAGAAGCTTTCTGTGAAATTGCTCTCTGATATATGTATTCATCTCACATAGGTAAATCTTTGTTTACATTACACAGCTTAGAAACTCTGTCATGGATGGATCTGCAAAGGGACATTTCGGGGCACATTCAGGATATGGTGGAAAAGGAAATATCTTCAGATAAAAACTGGAAAGACGCTTTCTATGAATCTGCTTTTTGCTATGTTTATTCATCTCACATAGATAAAGCTTTCTTTACATTACCCAGCTTTCATATTCTGCCATGGACGGATCCGCGAAGGGATATTTCAGATCATATTCAGGCCTATGGTGAAAAAAGAAATATCTTCAGATAAAAACTGGAGAGAAGCTTTCTCAGAAAATGCTTTGTGATATGTGCATTCCTCTCAAGGAGTTATACCTCTTTTCTCCTAAGGCAGTGTTTGAACACTGTTCCTGTAAAACCTAAAAAGTGATATTTCAGAGCGCATTGAAGACTATGGAGAAAAGTGAATTATCATCAAATAAAATCCAGAAAGAAGCATTCCAAGAAACTGCTCTCTGATATGTGCATTCATTTCACAGAGTTTAAGCTTACTCTACATTGTCCACTTTGGAAAATCTGTCTTTCAGGAATTTGAGAGGGGATATTAAGAGGTGCCTGGAGGCCTGTGGTGAGCAAGGAAATCTCTCCCATTGAAAACTAGGGAAGTTTTCTGAGCAACTGCCTGTGATGTGTGTTTTCATCTCATAGAGTTAAATCATTCTTTGGATTGTGCAATTTGAAATCACTGTTTCTTTGGAACCTGAGAAAGGACATTTGGGAACACTCTTTAGAATATGTTGAAAAAGAAATACCCTCAGATAAAAATCAGAAGTAAGCTTTCTGTGAAACTGCTCTGGATCGTGCAAATTCCACTCGCACAGTTAAGCTTCTCTTTTCATTGAGCAGTATTGTACCATTGTTTTTGTTCAGTCGGTGAAGGGATATTCGGGAGCGTTTTGAGGTTTATGGTGAAAACGGAAATATCTTTAGATAGAAACTGAAGAGAACCTTTCTGAGAAGTTGCTTTGTGACGTACACATTCCACTCACAGAGTAACACCTTTCTACTCATAGAGGATTGGGGAATCCCTTCTGGAGAAAAAGCTACCAAGGGACATTCAGGAGTACATGGACGGCTATGGTGAAAAAGTAATTATGCTCAAACAAAAACTGGAAAGAAGCTTTCGTGAAAGTGCTTTGTGAAAGATATATTTACTCATCTTACATAGCTAAAACTTTCTTTATATAATGCAGTTTGGAAACTCTGTCATGGACGGATCCATGAAGGGACATTCAGGAGCACGTTCATGACTATGGTGAAAATGGAAATATCTTCAGATAAAAATCGGAGAGAAGCTTTCTGAGTAACTACTTGGTGATGTGTGCATTCCACTCAGGGAGTTATACCTCTTTTCTCATAAGGCAGTGTTTGAACACTGTTCCTGTAAAACCAAAAAGGTGATATATCGAAGCCCATTGAAGGCTAAGGTGAAAAGTGAAATACCCTCAAATAAAACCCAGAAAGAAGCATTGCAAGAAACTACTCTCTCATACGTGCGTTCATGTCACAGAGTTAAAGATTACACTACATTACCGAGTTTGGAAACTCTGTCTTTGAGGAATTTGTGAAGGGATATTAAGTGGCACCCGGAGGCCTGTGGTGAGCAAGGAAACGTCTTCCGATGAAACCTGGAGAAAAGCTTTCTGAGCAATTGCTTTGTGATGTGTGTATTCATCTCATACACTTAAACCATTTTGGGTTTGAGCGGTTTGAAATCACTATTTCTGTGAAATCTGAGGAATGACATTTGTGAACGCTCTTTAGAATATGGAGAAAGAAATATCCTAAGATAAAAAATACAAGGAAACTTTCTGTGAAACTGCTCTGCTTCACGTGAGTTCCACTCTCACAGTTCAGCATCTCTTTACACTGAGCAGTATTCTAACACTGTGTTTAGTCTGTGAAGGGATATTTGGGAGCTCTTTTAAGCTTATGGTCAACGGAAATATCTTCAGATAGAAACTGGAGAGAAGTTTTCCGAGGAACTGCTTTCTGACATGTGCATTCCACTCACAGTGTTATAGCTTTGTTCTCATACAGCATCGGGAAACCCTTTTAAAGTAGAAGCTACCAAGAGATATTCGGGAGCATATTGACGCCTATGGTGAAAAGGGAAATAGACTCAGACAAAACTGGAAAGAAGCTTTCTGTGAAACTGATCTGTGATATGTGTATTCATCTCACATAGATAAAGCTTTCTTTACATTACGCAGCTTGGAAACTCCGTTATGGATGGATCCGCGAAGGGACATTGAGGAGCACATTCAGTACTATGGTGAAAAAGGAAACATCTTAAGATAAAAACTGCAAAGTAGCTTTCTGTGAATCTGCTTTTTGCTCTGTTTATTCTTCTCACATCGATAAAGCTTTCTTTACATTATGCAGCTTGGAAACTTTGTCATGGGTGGATCTGCAAAGGGTCATTCAGGAGCACGTTCAGGACTGTGCTGAAAAAGGAAATATCTTCAGATAAAAACTGTAAATAAGTTTCTGTGAATCTACTCTTTGCTATGTTTATTCATCTCACATAGAGAAAGCTTTCTTTACATTACGCAGCATGGGAACTCCGTCATGGACGGATCCACGAAGTGATATTCAGGATCACATTCTTGCCTATGATGACAAAGAAAATAACTTCAGCTAAAAACTGGAGAGAAGCTTTCTGAGAAACTGCTTTGCGGTGTGTGCATTTCACTCAGTGAGTTATATCTCTTTTCTCATAAGGCAGTGTTTCAACACTGTTCCTGTAAAACCAAAAAAGTGATATTTCAGATCACATTGAAGACCATGGCGAAAAGTGAAATATCCTCCAATAAAACCAGAAAGCAGTGTTCCCAGAAACTTCACTCTGATATGTGCATTCATTTCACAGAGTCAAAGATTACTCCACCTTGTCCAGTTTGGAAACTCTGTCTTTGAGGAATCTGCGAAGGGATAGTAAGTGGCGTCCAGAGGCCTGTGGTGAGCAAGGAAATGCCTTCCGCTGAAAAGTGGAGAGAAGCTTTCTGAGCAACTGCTTTGTGATGTGTGCATTCATCTCATAGAGTTAAATCATTCCTTGGACTGAGCTGTTTGAAATCACTGTTTCTGTGGAAACTGAGAGAGGACATTTGGGAACACTCTTTAGAATATGCTGTAAAAGTAATACCCTCAGATAAAAACCAGAAGGAAACTTTC
>NW_012110208.1:601485-603350 GCF_000951045.1 Mandrillus leucophaeus | reverse complement strand
ATGGATCAGTCTGTTACCACTGTTTCTGAGGAATTTGTGAAGCGATATTTTGGATCACATTGAAACCTATGTTGACAAAGGAAATATTCTCAGATAAAAACTGGAAAGAAGTTTTCTGAGAAACTTCTTTGTGATGTGTGAATTCACATCACAGAGTTACCCCTTTCTCTCAATGAAGCAGTTTGCTAACATGTTTTCTTGGAATCTGAAAAGTGATATTTGGGAGCGCATTGAGGGCTCAGGTGAAAAGGAAATATCCTCAGATAAAAACTAGAAAGAAGCTTTCTGAGAAACCTCTTTGTGACGTGTGAATTCATCTCACAGAGTTAAAATTTTACTTTATGGAGCAGTCTGTTACCACTATTTTTGGGGAATTTGTGACGCGATACTTTGGATTGCATTGAAACCTACGTTGACAAAGGAAATCTCCTCAGATAAAAAGTAGAAAGAAGCTTTCTAAGAAACTTCCTTGTGATGTGTGAATTCACCTCACAGAGTTACCTCTTTCCTCTTTCTCTCAATGAAGCAGTTTGCTAACATGTTTTCTTGGAATCTGCAAAGTGATATTTGGGAGCACATTGAGGGCTATGGTGAAAAATGATATATCCTCAGATGAAAATTAGAAAGACGTTTTTTGAGAAAGTGCTTTATGATGTGTGAATTCATCTCACAGAGGTAAAATTTCTCTTCATGGGGCAGTCTGCTACCACTATTATTCGGGAATCTGAGAAGGGATATTTTAGATCGCATTAAAGCTTACACTGACAGAGGAAATATCCTCAAACAGAAACGAGAAAGAAGCTTTCTGAGAAACTTCCGTGTGATGTGTGAATTAATCTCAGAGAGTTACACATTTCTCTTCATCAAGCACTTGGATAACACTGTTTTCATGGAATCAGCAATGTGATATTTGGGAGCGCATTGAGGCCTATGGTGAAAAAGGAAATATACTCAGATAAAAATCAGAAAGAAGCTTTCTGAGAAACTGCTTTGTGTTGTGACAATGCATCTCTTAGAGTTACACCTGTGTTTCGAGGAGCCGTTTGCTAACACTGTTTTTCTGGAATCAGAGAAGTGATGATTTGGATCACTGTGAAGACTCTATGGACAAAGGATATATCCTCAGATAAAAACCAGAATGAAGTTTTCTGAGAAACTGGTTTGTGATGCGTCAATGCATTTCACAGTGACACCACCCTTTCATAGAGGGATTTGCTAGCACTGATTTTGTGGAATCTCAGAACTGATATCTTGGATATCATTGAATCCCAGGGTAGAAAAAGAAATATCCTCAGATAAAAACTGCAGAGAAGCCTTCTGAGAAACTGCTCTGTTGTAGGTGAATTCAGCTCACGGAGTTACAGCATTGTTTTCATTGAGAAGGTTGCTAACAGTGTTTTCGTAGAATTTGCCATAAGACACACGGGGGTGCTTTGAGACCACAAATAAACTCAGAAGACAAAGAAAGAAGCTTTCTGAGAAACTGCTTTGTGATATGTGAATTCTAATCACAGAGATACACCTGACTTTCGTGGAGCTGTTTGATAGCCCTGTTTTTGTGGAATCTGAGAACTGATATTTTGGATCGCTTTGAAGACTCTACGGCCAAAGGAAACATCCTCAGATAAAAACCAGAATGAAGCTTTCTGAGAAACTGCTTTGTGATGTGTGAATTCATTTCATAGAGTTATACACGTATTTCATGGAGACGTTTGCTAGCACTGTTTTTGTGGAATCTGAAAAGTGATATTTTGGATTGCTATGAAGACTCTATTGACAAAAGAAATATCCTCAAATAAAAACCAGAAAGAAACTTTCTGACAAACTGCTTTATGATGTGTGAATTCATCTCACAGTGTTACACA
>NW_012110208.1:596121-597745 GCF_000951045.1 Mandrillus leucophaeus | reverse complement strand
GATATTTTGGATCTCATTGAGGCCTCTGGTGAAAAAGGAAATCTCCTCAGATAAAAACTAGAAAGAAGCTTTCTGAGAAAGTGTTTTATGATGTGTGAATTCATCTCACAGAGTTAAAATTTCATTTCATGGAGCTGTCTGTTAACACTGTTTTTGGGGAATTTTTGAGGCGATATTTTGGATCGCATTGAAACCTATGTGGACAAAGGGAATCTCTTCAGATAAAAACTAGAAAGACGTTTTCTGAGAAACTTCTTGGTGATGTGTGAATTCATCTCACAGAGTTAGACTTTTCTCTCAATGAAACAGTTTGCTAATATGTTTTCGTGGAGTATGCAAAGTGATATTTAGGAGTGCTTTGAATTCTATGGTGAAAAAGGAAATATCCTCAGATAAAAACCAGAAAGAAGCTTTCTCAGAAACTGCTTTTTGATGTGTGAATTCTCCTCACAGAGTTACACTTTCGTTTCATGGAACAATGTTACCACTGTTTCTGGGGAATTTGTGTAGCAATATTTTGGATCGCATTGAAACCTATGCTGACAAAGGAAATATCACCAGAAAAAAATCTAGTAATAATCTGTATAAGAAACTTCTTTGTGACATGTGAATTCATCTCACAGAGGTACACTTTTCTCTCAATGAGGCAGTTTGCTAACAGAGTTTTTGTGGAATCCGTAAAGTGATATTTGGGAACGCATTGAGGCCTATAGTGAAAAAGGAAATATCCTCAGTAAAAACGAGAAGGAAGCTTTCTGAGAAACTTCTTTGTGATGTGTGAATTCATCTCACAGAGTTAAAATTTCACTTCATGTAACAGTCTGTTACTACTGTTTTTGGGGAATTTGTGAGGCGATGTTTTGGATTGCATTGAAACCTATGTTGACAAAGGAAATCTCCTCAGATAAAAAGTAGAAAGAAGCTTTCTAAGAACTTCTTTGTGATGTATGAATTCATCTCACAGAGTTCCACCTTCCTCTCAATGAAGCATTTTGCTCACAGGTTTTCGTGGAATCTGCGAAGTGATATTTGTGAGAACATTGAGGGCTATGGTGAAATAGGAAATATCCTCAGAAAAAAAGTAGAAAGACGCTTTCTGAGAAACTGCTTTCTGATATCTGAATTCATCTCACAGAGTTACACTTTCATTTCATGGAGCAGTCTCTTACCATTGTTTTTGGGGAATTTGAAAGGGATAGTTTGGATGACATTGAAGCCTATGCTGACAAAGGAAATATCCTCAAATAAAAACGAGAAAGAAGTTTTCTGAAAAATTTCTTAGTGACGTGTGAATTCATCTCACAGAGTTATAGATTTCTCTTCATGAAGCAATTTGCTAAGACTGTTTTTGTGGAATCTGCGAAGTGATATTTCTGAGCGGTTTGAGACCTATGGTGTAAAAGGAAATATCCTCAGATGAAAACCAGAAAGAAGCTTACTAAGAAACTGTTTTTTGATGTGTGAATTCTTCCCACAGAGTTACACTTTTGTTTCATGGAGCAGTCTGTTACCACTGTTTCTGGGCAATTTGTGAAGCGATATTTTGGATCTCATTGAAACCTATGTTGACAAAGGAAATATTCTCAGATAAAAACTAGAAAGAAGCTTTCTGAGAAACTGTTTT
>NW_012110208.1:590193-592586 GCF_000951045.1 Mandrillus leucophaeus | reverse complement strand
GCTATGAAGACTCTATTGACAAAAGAAATATCCTCAAATAAAAACCAGAAAGAAACTTTCTGACAAACTGCTTTATGATGTGTGAATTCATCTCACAGTGTTACACACTCTGTTGTGGAGGAGTTTACTAGCACTATTTCTGTGGAATCTCAGAAGTGATAATTTGGATATCATTGAATCCCATGTTGAAAAAGGAAATATCCTCAGATAAGCTTTCTGAGAAACTTCTTTATGACCTGTGAATTCATCTCACAGACTTACACGTTTCTCTTCATGAAGCAGTTAACTAACCTGTTTTCGTGGAATCTGCAAAGTAATATTTGGGAGAGCATTGAGGCTATGATGAAAAAGGAAATCTCTTCAGATAAAAACTAGAAAGAAGCTTTCTGAGAAAATGCTTTGTAATGTGTGAATTCATCTCAAAGAGTTAAAATTTCACTTCGTGGAGCAGTCTGTTACCACTGTTTGTGTGGAATTTCTGATGTGATATTTTGGATCACATTGAAACCTATGTTGACAAAGGAAATATCCTCAGATAAAAACTTGAAAGAAGCTTTCTGAGAAACTTCTTTGTGATGTGTGAATTCATCTCAGAGAGTTACAAATTTCTCTCAATGAAGCAGTTTGCTAACACTGTTTTCGTGGAATCTGCAAAGTGATATTTCGGAGCACATTGAGGGCCACAGTGAAAAAAAAAATCCTCAGATAAAAACTAGAAAGACGCGTTCTGAGAAACTGATTTCTGATATCTGAATTCATCGCACAGAGTTACACTTTCGTTTCATGTAGCAGTGTCTTACCATTGTTTTTGGGTAATCTGAAAGGGATGTTTTGGATCGCATTGAAGCCTACGATGAAAAAGGAATTTTCTTCAAATAAAAACGAGAGAGAAGCATTCTGAGAAACTTCATTGTGATGTGTGACTGCAACTCAGAGTGTTGCACCTTTCTTTTCATTGATCAGTTTGCTAACACTGTTTTTTTTTGAAATCTACAATGGGATATTTCTTAGTGCATTGAAACCTATGTTGACAAAGGATATCTCCTCATATAAAAACTAGAAAGAAGCTACTGAGAAACTTCTTTGTAATATGTGAATTCTTCTCACAGAGTTATACGTTTCTCTCAATGAAGCAGTTGGCTAATATGTTTTCGTGGAATCTGCAAAGTGATATGTGGAAGCGCATTGAGGGCTAGGGTGAAAAAGGAAATATCCTCAGATAAAAACTAGAAAGACGCTTTCTGAGAAACTGCTTTCTGACATCTGAATTCATCGCACAGAGTTACACTTTCATTTCATGGAGCAGTGTCTTACCATTGTTTTGGGGGAATCTGAAAGGGATATTTTGGATAGCATTGAAGCCTATGCTGACAAAGGAAATACCCTCAAATAAAAACGAGAAAGAAGCTTTCTGAGAAACTGCTTTCTGACATCTGAATTCATCTCACAGAGTTACACTTTCATTTCATGGAGCAGTCTCTTACCATTGTTTTTGGGGAATCTGACAGGGATATTTTGGATAACATTGAACCCTACGCTGACAAAGGAAATATCCTCAAATAAAAACGAGAAAGAATCTTTCTGAGAAACTTCTTTGTGAGATGTGAATTCATCTCACCGAGTTACACATTTCTCTTCATGAAGCAGTTTGCTAACACTGTTTTCGTAGAATCTGGAAAGTGATATTTGGGAGCGCTTTGAGACATATGGTGTAAAAGGAAATATCCTCAGATGAAAACCAGAAAGAAACTTTCTGAGAACCTCCTTTTTGGTGTGCGAATTCTTCTCAGAGAGTTACAATTTCGATTCATAGAGTAGTCTATTACCACTCTTTCTGGGGAATTTGTGAAGCGATATTTTGGATCTCATTGAGGCCTCTGGTGAAAAAGGAAATCTCCTCAGATAAAAACTAGAAAGAAGCTTTCTGAGAAAGTGTTTTATGATGTGTGAATTCATCTCACAGAGTTAAAATTTCACTTCATAGAGCTGTCTGTTAACACTGTTTTTGGGGAATTTTTGAGGCGATATTTTGGATCGCATTGAAACCTATGTAGACAAAGGAAATCTCTTCAGATAAAAACTAGAAAGACGTTTTCTGAGAAACTTCTTGATGATGTGTGAATTCACCTCACAAAGTTAGACTTTTCTCTCAATGAAACAGTTTGCTAATATGTTTTCATGGAGTATGCAAAGTGACATTTAGGAGCACTTTGAATTCTATGGTGAAAAAGGAAATATCCTCAGATAAAAACCAGAAAGAAGCTTTCTCAGAAACTGCTTTTTGATGTGTGAATTCTCCTCACAGAGTTACACTTTCGTTTCATGGAACAATGTTACCACTGTTTCTGGGGAATTTGTGTAGCAATATTTTGGATCGCATTGAAACCTATGCT
>NW_012110208.1:581238-586106 GCF_000951045.1 Mandrillus leucophaeus | reverse complement strand
TGTGAAGCGATATTTTGGATCTCATTGAAACCTATGTTGACAAAGGAAATATTCTCAGATAAAAACTAGAAAGAAGCTTTCTGAGAAACTGTTTTGTGATGTTTGAATTTATATAGCAGAGTTGAACCTTTCTCTCCACGAGGGAGTTTTCTATCACCGTTTTCGTGGAATCGGCCAAGATATATTTGGGAGTGCATTGAGTCTGATGGTGAAAAAGGAAATACCTCAGATAAAAACTAGAAAGAAGCTTTCTGAGAAATTATTTTGTGAAGTGTGAATTCATCTCACAGAGATAAAGTGTCCTCTTCTTGGAACAGTTTACTCACGCAGTTTTCCTGGAATGTGTAAAGTGATATTTGGGAAGTCATTGAGGCCTATGGTGAAAAAGGACATATCCTCAGATAAAAACTAGAAAGAAGCTTTCTGAGAAACTACTTTTTGACGAGTGAATTCATCTCAGAGAGTTAAAATGTCACTTCAAGGAGTAGTCTGTTACCACTGCTTTTGGAGTATCTCAGAAGGGATACTTTGGATTGCATTGAAGCCTATGATGACAAAGGAAATATCCTCAAATAAAAACGACAAAGAAGCTTTCTGAGAAACTTCTTTGTGACGTGTGAATTCAATGCACATAGTTACACCTTTCTCTTCATGAAGCAGTTTGCTAACACTGTTTTTGTGGAATCTGCAAAGTGATATTTGGGAGCACTTTGAGGCCTATGGTGAAAAAGGAAATATCCTCAGATAAAAACTAGAAAGAAGCTTTCTGAGAAACTTCTTTGTGACGTGTGAATTCATCTCACAGAGTTACACCTTTCTCTCAATGAGGCAGTTTGCTAACACAGTTTTCATGGAAAACGTAAAGTGATATTTGGGAACACATTGAGGCCTACAGTGAAAAAGGAAATATCCTCAAATAAACCTAGAAAGAAGCTCTCCGAGAAACTTCTTTGTGATGTGTGAATTCATCTCACAGAGTTACACCTTTCTCTCAATGAAGCAGTTTGCTAACATGTTTTCTTGGAATCTGCAAAGTGATATTTGGGAGCGCATTGAGGGCTATGGTGAAAAAGAAAATATCCTCAGATAAAAAGTAGAAAAACGATTTCTCAGAAACTGCTTTCTGATATCTGAATTCATCTCACCGAGTTACACTTTCATTTCATGAAGCAGTCTCTTACCATTGTTTTTGGGGAATCTGAAAGGGATATTTTGGATCGCATTGAAGCCTATGCTGACAAAGGAATTACCTTCAAATAAAAACGAGAAAGAAGCGTTCTGAGAAACTGTATTGTGATGTGTGACTGCAACTCAGAGAGTTACACCTTTCTTTTCATTGATCAGTTTGCTAACACACTGTTCTTGAAATCTACAATGGGATATTTCTTAGTGCAATGAAACTTACTGTGACAAAGGAAATCTCCTCAGATAAAAACCAGAAAGAAGCTTCTGAGAAACTGCTTTGTGATGTGAGATTGCATCTCTTAGAGTTACACCTGTGTTTCGAGGAGCCGTTTGCTAGCACTGTTTCTTTGGAATCTGAGAAGTGATAATTTGGATCGCTATGAAGACTCTATGGACAAAGGAAATATCCTCAGATAAAAAGCAGAACTAAGCTTTCTGAGAAACTGATTTGAGATGTGTGAATTCATTTCACAGTGACACCAGTCTTTCATGGAGGAGTTTGCTGGCACTGATTTTGTGAAATCTCAGAAGTGATATTTTGGATATCGTTGAATCGCAGGGTGGAAAATGAAACATCCGCAGATAAAAACTGCAGAGAAGCCCTCTGAGAAACTGCTTTGTTGTAGGTGAAATCAGCTCACAGAGTTACAGCACTGTTTTCATTGAGAAGCTTGCTAACAGCGTTTACGCAGAATCTGCAGTGAGACACACGGGGGCGCTTTGAGACCAGAAATAAACTCAGATGAGAAAGGAAAGAAGCTTTCTGAGAAACTGCTTTGTGGTGTGTCAATTCAACTCACTGAATTACACCTGTATTTCGTGGAGCCGTTTGCTAGCCCTGAATTTGTGAAATCTGAGAACGGATATTTCGGATCACTTTGAAGACTATACGGCCAAAGGAAATATCTTCAGACCAAAACCAGAAAGAAGCATTCTGAGAAACTGCTTTGTGATGTGTGATATCATCTCTCAGAGTTACACCACTGTTTCGTGGAGGAGTTTGCTAGCATTTTTTCTGTGAAATCTCAGAGGTGATATTTTGGATATCATTGAATCCCATGGTGAAAAGTGAAATATCCTCAGATAAAACCTGGAGAGAAGCCTTCTCAGAAACTGCTTGGTGGTGTGTGAAATCATGTCACAGAGCTACACTTTTGTCTTCGTGAAGCAGTTTGCTAACACTGTATTCATGGAATCCGCATAGCGGTATTTGGGAGCACGTTGAGGTCTACAGTGAAAAAGAAATATTCTGAGATAAAAACTGGAAAGAAGTGTTCTGAGAAACTGCATTGTGATGTGTGAATGCAAGTCACAGAGTTACACATTTCTTTTCATTGATCAGCTTGCTAACACTGTTTTCTTGAGATCCGCAATGGGATATTTCTCAGTGCCATGAAACTTACAGTGACAAAGGAATTATCTTCAGAGGAATACTAGAAAGAAGCTTTCTGCGAAACTGCTTTGTGGTGTGTGTATTCATCTTGCAACTCTGTGAGATGAATCCACACATCACAAAGTAATTTCTCAGAAAGATTCTTTCCACTTTTTATCTGAGGATGTTTCTTTTTTCTCTATATTCCTCAATGCTCTCTGGAATATCTCATTGCATATTCCAAGGAAAAGATGTTAACTAACTTCTCAATGAAAAGAATGGTGTAACTCTGTGAGATGAATTCACACATCACAAGGCAGTTTCACAGAAAGCTTCTTTCTTGTTTTTCTACGAGGATATTTCCTTTTTCACCATATTGCTCATTGCACTCGCGAATATCCCTTCGCAGATTCCCCAAAAGCAGTTCTACAGAACTGATTTATGAAAAGAATCGTGTGACTCTGTGAGATGAAATAACACATCAAATAGTCGTTTCTCAGGAAGCTTTTGTCCAGTTTCACACGAGGATATTTTCTTTGTAAAAATAAGCTTCAATGAGCTCCAAAATATCCCCTTGTAGATTCCAAGAAACCACTGTTAGGCAACTGCTCAATGAAAAGAACAGTGTAACCCTGTGAAATGAATTCACACATCATAAAGCAGGTTCTCAGAAAGTTTATGTCTACCTTTTATATGAGGATATTTCCTTTTCCACCATAGGCCTCAAATCACTCCCAAATATTCCTTTCTATATTCCACAAAAACTGTTTGCAAACTATTACATGATAAAAAGTTACTACTCTGTGAGATGAATAGACACATCACAAAGAAGTTTGTGAGAAAACCTCCTTCTAGTTTTTTTCCTGAGGATATTTAATTTGTCAGCATATGCTTCAATGAAATCCAAAATATTCTTCTTCAGATTCCGCATAAACAGTGCTACCAAACTGCTCCATGAAAAGAAAGGTGTAACTGTGTGAGACGAATTCACACATCACAAAGCAGTTTCACAGAAAGCTACTTTTTGGTTATTTTTCTGAGGATAAATCGTTTGTCACCATAAGCTTCAATGCCCTCCCAAATATCCTATTGCAGATTCCACACAAGCAGTGTTAGCAAACTGCTATAAGGAAAGAAAGGTGTAACTCTGTGAGATGAATTCACCCATCACAAAGCAATTTCACATAAATCTTTCTATTGGTTTTATTGGAGGATATTTCCTTTTTCACTGCAGGTCTCAACGTGCTCCCAAATATCACTTTTCAGATACCATGAAAACAGTGTTAGTAAACTGCTCCAGGAAGAGAAAGGTGTAACTCTGAGAGTGGAATTCACCCATCTCAAAGAACTTTTTCAGAAAGCTTCTTTCTAGTTGTTTTCTGAGGATATTTCTTTTGTCACCATAGGCTTCAAAGAAGTTTAAATTATTCCTTCTCAGATTCCCCCAAAACAGTGCCACAAAACTGCTCCATGAAAGAGTGGTGTAACTCAGTGATATGAATTCACACATCACAGAGTAGATTTTAAGAAAGCTTCTTTCTAGTTTTTTTTTCAAAGGATATCTTCCTTTTCACCATAGGCCTCAACTCTCTCCCAAATATCCCTCTGTAGATTCCAAGAACATAGTGTTAGGAAACTGATGCATGAAAAGAAAGGTGTTACTCTGGGAGATGAATACATACATCACAAAGCAGTTTCTCAGAAAGCTACTTTCTAGTTTTTGTCTAAGGATATTTCCTTTGTCATCATAAGCTTCAATGCGCTCGGAAATATATCATTGCAGATTCCACAGAAAGAGTGTTATCAAACTGCTCAATGAAAAGAGGGGTGTAACTCTGTGAGATGAATTCACACATCACAAGACTGTTTCTAGGAAAGATTTTTTCTACTTTTTATCTGAGGGTATTTCCTTTTTCTCTATAAGCTTCAGTGCAATCCTAAGTATCCCTTTGCAGATTCCACGAAAACTCTGTTAGAAAACTGCTCAATGAAAACAACAGCGTAACTCTGCGAGATGAATTCACACAACACAAAGCAGTTTCTCAGAAATCTACTTTTTGGTTTTTATCTGAGGCTATTTCCTTTGTCACCATAGGCTTCAACGTGCTCTCAAATATATCATTGCAGATTCCACAGAAAGAGTGTTATCAAACTGCTCAATGAAAAGAGGGGTGTAACTCTGTGAAATGAGTTCACGTGTCACAAAGAACTTTCTCAGAAAGCTTCTTTCTTGTTTTTATCTGAGGGTATTTAATTTTCAAAATAGACTTCAATGAGATGTCTAATACAACTTTTCAGATTCCCCAAAAAC
>NW_012110208.1:573734-579403 GCF_000951045.1 Mandrillus leucophaeus | reverse complement strand
TCACACATCACAAAGCAGTTTCACAGAAAGCTACTTTTTGGTTATTTTTCTGAGGATAAATCGTTTGTCACCATAAGCTTCAATGCCCTCCCAAATATCCTATTGCAGATTCCACACAAGCAGTGTTAGCAAACTGCTATAAGGAAAGAAAGGTGTAACTCTGTGAGATGAATTCACCCATCACAAAGCAATTTCACATAAATCTTTCTATTGGTTTTATTGGAGGATATTTCCTTTTTCACTGCAGGTCTCAACGTGCTCCCAAATATCACTTTTCAGATACCATGAAAACAGTGTTAGTAAACTGCTCCAGGAAGAGAAAGGTGTAACTCTGAGAGTGGAATTCACCCATCTCAAAGAACTTTTTCAGAAAGCTTCTTTCTAGTTGTTTTCTGAGGATATTTCTTTTGTCACCATAGGCTTCAAAGAAGTTTAAATTATTCCTTCTCAGATTCCCCCAAAACAGTGCCACAAAACTGCTCCATGAAAGAGTGGTGTAACTCAGTGATATGAATTCACACATCACAGAGTAGATTTTAAGAAAGCTTCTTTCTAGTTTTTTTTTCAAAGGATATCTTCCTTTTCACCATAGGCCTCAACTCTCTCCCAAATATCCCTCTGTAGATTCCAAGAACATAGTGTTAGGAAACTGATGCATGAAAAGAAAGGTGTTACTCTGGGAGATGAATACATACATCACAAAGCAGTTTCTCAGAAAGCTACTTTCTAGTTTTTGTCTAAGGATATTTCCTTTGTCATCATAAGCTTCAATGCGCTCGGAAATATATCATTGCAGATTCCACAGAAAGAGTGTTATCAAACTGCTCAATGAAAAGAGGGGTGTAACTCTGTGAGATGAATTCACACATCACAAGACTGTTTCTAGGAAAGATTTTTTCTACTTTTTATCTGAGGGTATTTCCTTTTTCTCTATAAGCTTCAGTGCAATCCTAAGTATCCCTTTGCAGATTCCACGAAAACTCTGTTAGAAAACTGCTCAATGAAAACAACAGCGTAACTCTGCGAGATGAATTCACACAACACAAAGCAGTTTCTCAGAAATCTACTTTTTGGTTTTTATCTGAGGCTATTTCCTTTGTCACCATAGGCTTCAACGTGCTCTCAAATATATCATTGCAGATTCCACAGAAAGAGTGTTATCAAACTGCTCAATGAAAAGAGGGGTGTAACTCTGTGAAATGAGTTCACGTGTCACAAAGAACTTTCTCAGAAAGCTTCTTTCTTGTTTTTATCTGAGGGTATTTAATTTTCAAAATAGACTTCAATGAGATGTCTAATACAACTTTTCAGATTCCCCAAAAACAGTGATACTAACCTGATCCATTAAATGAATCCTGTAACTCTGTGAAAGGAATTCACAGATCACACAGCAGTTTCTCAGAAAGCGTCTTTCTAGTTTTTGTCTGAGGATATTTCCTTTGTCACCATAAGCTTCAATGCCATCTGAAATATCCCATTGCAGATTCCAATAAAACAGTGTTAGAAAACTTCTCAATGAAAAGAACAGTGTAATTCTGTGAGGTGAATTCACACATCAAAAAGTATTTTCTCAGAAAGTTTCTTTCTAGTTTTTATCTGAGGATATTTCCTTTTAAATCATAGGCCTCAATGCAGTCCCAAATATCCCTTTGCAGATTCCACAAAAACAGTGTTAGCAAACTGCTGCAAGAAAATAAAGGCATAACTCTGTAAGATGAATTCACACATCACAAAGCAGTTTCTCAGAGAGTTTCTTTCTAGTTTTTGTCTCAGGACATTTCCTTTTTCACCTTGGGCTTCAATATGATCCAAAATATCATTTCTCATAATCCTCAAAAACAGTGCTACAAAACTGCTCCATGAAAAGAATCAAGTAACTCTGTGAGATGAATTCACAAACCACAAAGCAGTTTCTCAGAAACCTTCTTTCTATTTTTGTCTGAAGATATTTCCTTTTTCCCCATAGGCCTCAATTCTCTCCCAAATATCTCTTTGTAGAAAACATGAAATTAGTGTTAGAAAAGTGCTCCATGAAAAGAAAGGTGTAAATCTGTGAGGTGAATTCACATATCCCAAAGCTGTTTCTCAGAATGATTCTTTTTGTTTTTTGTCTGAGGATATTTCTTTTGTCATTTTAGACTTCAACGCACTCCCAAATATCCTATTGTAAATTCCATGAAAACAGTGTTAGCAAACTGCTCCAAGAAAAGAGTCATGTAAATCTGTGAGATGAATTCACACATCACAAAACAGTTTCTCAGAAAGTTTCTTTCTAGTTTTTAGCTGAGGATATTTCCCTTTTCAATATAGGCTTCAAGGCTATTCAAATTATCCCTTCTCAGATTCCCCCAAAAGAGTGCTACCCAACTGCTCTATGGAAAGACTAGTGTAACACTGTGAGATGAATTCACACATCCAAAGCTGTTTCTCAGATAGATTCTTTCTGGTTTTAATTGAAGATATTTCCTTTTCACCATATTCCTCAATGTGTTCTGGAATATCCCATTGTAGATTCCATGAAAAAGGTGTTAGCAAACTTCTCAACGAAAAGAGTGGTGTAACTCTGTAAGATGAATTCACACACCACAAAGCAGTTCCAAAGAAAGTTTATTTTTGGTTTTTATCTGAGGATATTTCCTTTGTCACCATAGGCTTCAATACTTTCCAAAACACCCTATTGCAGATTCCACGAAAACAGTATTATCAAAAAGCTCAATTAAACGAATGGTGTAACTGTGTATGATGAATTCACACGTCATGGCGCAGTTTCTCAGAAAGACTCTTTCTAGTTTTTATCTGAGGATACTTCTTTTTTCAGTATTGGACTCAATTCACTCCCAAATATCCCTTTACAGATTCCTCAAAAGCAGTGTTATCAAACTCTTCCATGAAAAGAAAGCTGTAACACTGAGAAGTGAAATCACACATCTAAAAGAACTTTCTCAGAAAGCTTATTTCTGGTGTTTATCTGAGGATATTTCCTTTGTCATGATAGGCTTCAAGGTGATCCAATATATCCCTTCTCATATTCCCCTAAAACAGTTCTACCACACTGATCCATGAAAAGAATGATGTAACCTTTTCACTATAGGCCTCAAGGCACTCCCAAATATCCCTTTGTGGATTCCATGAAAAGAGTGTTAGGTAACTGCTCCATGAAAAGAAAGGTGTAACTGTGTGAGATGTATTCACACATCACAAAGAGTTCCTCAGAAAGATTCTTTCTAGTTTTTATCTGAGGATATTTCCTTTGTCACTGTAGGTTTCAATGCAATCCAAAATATCCCTTCTCAGTTTCCAAAAAATCAGTGCTACCAGACTGCTCCATGAAAAGAATCGTGTAACTCTGAGAGATGAATTAACACATCATAAAGTGGTTTCTCAGAAAGTCTGTTTCAAGGTTTTTTTTACGAGGATATTTCCTTTGTCACCATAAGCTTCAATGCAGTCTGAAGTATCCCATTGTAGAATCCAGGAAAACGGTGTTGGCAAACTGCTCAATGAAAAGAACAGTATAAGTCTCAGAGATGAATTCACACATTGCAAAGCACTTTCTCAGAAAGCTTCATTCTAGTTTTTATCTGAGGATTTCTCCTTTTTAACCATAGACATCAATGCACTTCCAAATATCCCTTTGCTGATTCCATGAAAACTGTGTTAGCAAACATCTCTATGAAAAGAAAAGTGTAACTCAGGGAGATAAATTGACACATCACAAAGAAGTGTCTCAGAAAGCTTCTTTCTAATTTTTATCTGTTGATATATCCTTTGTCATCATAGACTTCAATGTGATCCAAAATACACCTTCTCGGATTCCCCAAAAACTGTGCTACCAAAACTGTTCCATGAAAAGAATCATCTAACTCTGTGAGATGAATTAACAAATCACAAATCAGTTTCTCAGTAAGTTTCTTTCTACTTTCTGTCTGAGGATATTTACTTTGTTGCTATAAACTTCAATGTGCTCTGACATATCCCTTTGCAGATTTACAGAAAACAATGTTATCATTCTACTCAATGAAAAGAATGGTGTAACTCTGTGAGATGAATTCACACATCACAAGGCAGTTTCTCAGAAAGTTTCTTTATAGATTTTATCTGAGGATATTTGCTTTGTTACCATAGGCTTCAATGCACTCCAACATAAACTATTGAAGATTCCACAACAACCGTGTTATCGAACCGCTCCATGAAAAGAACAGCCTAACTCTGTGAAATGAATTCATACATCACAAAGCAGTTTCTCAGAAACCTTCTTTAGTTTTTATCTGACGATATTTAGTTTTTCACCAGAGTACTCAATGTGTTCCCAAATATCCCATTGCAGATTCCACAAAAACAGTGTTAGAAAAACTGCCCCATGAAAAGAAAGTTGTAACTCTGTGAGGTGAATTCACACATCACAAATCAGTTTCTCAGAAAGCTTCTTTCTAGTTTTTAGTCTGAGGATATTTCCTTTGTCACTGTAGAGTTCAATGTGATCCAAAATATCCATTCCCAGACCCCTCAAAAACAGTACTACCAAACTGATCCATGAAAAGGATCATGTAACTCGGTGATATGAATTAGCACATCTCACAGCGGTTTCTCAGAAAGCTTCATTCTACTTTTTGTCTGAGGATATTTCCTTTTTCTCCATTTGCCTCAATGCACTCCAAAATATCCCATGGCAGATTCCAAGAAAAGAGTGTTATCAAACTGATCAATGAAAAGAACATTGTAATTTGGTGAGATGAATTCAAACATCACAAAGCACTTTCTCAGAAAGTTTCTTTTTTGTTTTTTTCTGAGGATATTTCCATTGAAACCATAGGCTTCATTGCCCTCCCGTATATCCCGTTGCATATTCCTCAAAAACAGTGTTAGCAAACGGTTCCATGAAAAGAAATGTGTAACTCTGTGAGATGAATTCACACATTACAAAGAACTTTCTCTGAAAGCTTCTCTGCAGTTTTTATCTGATGAGATTCCCTTTGTCACCACAGGTTTCAAAGCAATCCAAAATATCAATTCTCAGATTCCCCAAAAACAGTGCCACCAAACTGCTCCATGAAAAGAATCATGTATCACTGTGGGATAAATTCACAAAACACAATGGAGCTTCTCAGAAAGTTTCTTTCTAGTTATTTTCTGAGGATATTTAGTTTTTCACCATATTCCTCAAAGCGCTCCTCAATATCCCATTGCAGATTTTAGTAAAACAGTGTTAACACACTGCTAAATGAAAAGAACTGTGTACCCCTGTCAGATGAATTCACACATCACAAAGCAGTTTCTCAGAAAGCCCTTACTTGATTTTATCTGAGGATATTTTGTTTTTTTAACTATAGGCCTCAATGTGCTCCCAAATATACTTTTGCAGACTCCACAGAAACAGTGTTAGTAAATTGTTCCATGAAAAGAAAGAAGTAACTCTGTGAGATGAACTCACAAATTGCAAAGCAGTTTCTCAGAGGGCTTCTTTCGAGTTTTGCTATGAGGATATTTTGTTTGTCACCATAAACTTCAATGCACTCTGAAATATCCTTTTGCATATTCTAAGAAAACAGTGTTAGCAAACTATTCAATGAAAATAACAGTGTAACACTGTTAGATGAATTTACACAACACAAAACAGTTTCTCAGAAAACTTCTTTCTAACTTTTATCTGAGGATATTTCCTTTTTCAC
>NW_012110208.1:558875-573184 GCF_000951045.1 Mandrillus leucophaeus | reverse complement strand
ACAGATTTCAAGAAACAGTGTTAGCAAACTGCTCAATGAAAACAAAGTGTAATCATGTGTGATGAAGTCACACATCACAAAGCAGTTTCTCTGAAAGCTTCTTTCTGGTTTTTATCTGAGGATATTTCCTTTTACACCATAGGCCTCAATGCGCTCCCAAATATCCTGTTGTGGATTCCATGAAAACACTGTTAGAACACTGCTCCATGAAAAGAAAGGTGTAAATCTGTGATATGAATTCACATATCAGAAAGAACTTTCTCAGAAAGTTTCTTTCTAGTTTTTATCTGAGGATATTTCCTTTGTCACCAAAGGCTTCAGGCGATCCAAAATATCCCTTCTCAGATTACCCAAAAGCAGTGCTATCAAACTGAACCATGAAAAGAATTGTGTCTCTCTGTGAGATGTATTCACAAATCACAAAGTGGTTTCTCAGAAAGTTTTTTTCTACTTTTTGTCTGAGGATATTTCCTTTTTCACAGAAAGTTTCAATGCACTCCGAAATATCCCATTGTAGATTCCAAGAAAACAGTGTGAGCAAACTGCTCAGTGAAAAGAACAGTGCAACTATTTGAGTTGAATTCACACATCACAAATCAGTTTCTCAGAAAGCTTCTTTTCGGTTTTTCTATGAGGATATTTCCTTTGTCGCCATAGGCTTCAATGTGCTCTCAAATATCCTATTGCAGATTCCACAAAAGCAGTGTAACCAAACGGCTCAATGGAAAGAACAGTGTAGCTCTGTGACATGAATTCACACATCCAAAGCAGTTTCTCAGAAAGCTTCTTTCTAGTTTTTATCTGAGGATATTTCCTTTTTCACTATAGGCCTCACTACGCTCCCAAACATTCCTTTGGAAATTCCATGAAAACACTGTTAGCAAACTGCACCATGAAGGGAAAGGTGTAACACCATGAAGGGAAAGGTGTAATTCACACATGATGAAGAACTTTCTCAGAAAGCCTCTTTCTAATTTTTATCTGAGGACATTTCCTTAGTCAACATATTCTTCAATGTGATCCAAAATATCACTTCTCAGTTTACACAAAAGAGTGCTACAAAACAGATCCATGAAATGAGTTGTATAAGTCAGTGAAAGGAATTAACACACCACAAAGTGGTTTCTCAGAAAGCTTCTTACTAGTTTTTATATGAAGATATTTCCTTTGTCACCATAAGTTTCAATGTGTTCTAAAATATCGCATTGCAGATTCCTAGACAACAGTGTTGGTGGCCTCTATATGAAAAGAACAGTGTAACTCCGTGAGATGAATTCACACATCACAAAGCAGTTTCTCAGAAAGCTTCTTGATAGTAATTATCTGAGGATATTTCCTTTTTCACCATAGGCGTCAAAGCACTCCCAAATGTACCTTTGCAGATTCCATGAAAACAGTGTTAGCAAACTACTCCATGAAAAGAAAGGTGTAACTCTCTGAGATGAATTCACACATCACTAAGCACTTTCTCAGAAAGCTTCTTTCTGTTTTTCTATGAGAATATTTCCTTTTTCACTATAAGTCTCAATGCACTCGCAAATATCCCTTTGCAGTTTCCGCAAAAACTGTGTTAGCATTCTTGTCCATGAAAACAATGGTGTTTCACTGTGAGATGAATTCACACATCACAAAGAACTTTCTCAGAAAGCTTCTTTCTACTTTTTATCTGAGGACATTTCTTTAGTCACCATAGGTTTCAATTCAATGCAAAGTATCTCTTCTGAGGTTCCCCAAAAACAGTACTAAAAAACTACTCCATAAAAGAATCATGGACTCTGTGAGATGAATTCACACATCATAAAGCAGTTCTCAGAAAGTTTCTTTCTAATTTTTGTCTGTGAATATTTCCTTCGTCACCATAAATTCATTGTGCTCTGAAATATCTCACTGCAGATTAAAAGAAAACAGTGATAGTAAACTGCTCAATGAAAAGAACAGTGTAATTCTGTGAGATGAAAAACATGGCACAAAGTAGTTTCTCAGAAACTTTCTTTTCAGTTTTTATCTGAGGATATTTCCTTTGTCACCATAAGCTTCAATGTGCTCCCAAATGTCCTATTGCAGATTCCACGAAAAAAGTGTTATCAAACTACTCAATGAAAGAATGGTGTAACTCTGTGTAACGAATTCACTCATCACAAAGCAGTCTCTCAGAAAGCTTTTTTCTAGTTTTTATCTGAAGTTATTTCCTTTTTCACCATAGGCCTCATTGCACTCCCAAACATCAATTTGAAGATTCCATGAAAACACTATTAGCAATCTACTCCATGAAAAGAAAGGTGTAACTTTCGGAGATGAATTCACACATTACAAAGGACTTTCTCAGAAAGCTTCTTTCTACTTTTTATCTGAGGATATTTCAGTGGTCATCATAGGCTTCAATGCGATCCAAAATATCCCTTCAAAGTTTCCCCAGAAAGAGTGCTATCAAACTGGACCATGAAAAGTATCGTGTATCTCTGTGAGATGAATTCACAAAGCAGATTCTCAAAATGTTTCTTTTTAGTTTTTGTCTGCAGATACTTACTTTTTGACAATAAGCTTCACTGCACTCCAAAATATCCTATTGTAGATCCAGGAAAACAGTGTTAGGACACCGCTCAATGAAAAGAACAGGGTAACTCTGTGAGTTGAATTCCCACATCACAAAGCAGTTTCTCAGAAAGTTTATTTTTAGTTTTTCTATGGGGATATGTTCTTTGTCAAAATAGGTTCAATGCACTGCCAAATATCCTATAGCAGACTCCACGAAAACCGTGTAATCAAATGGCTCAAAGAAAAGAATGGTGTAGCTCTGTGAGATGAATTCACCCATCACAAAGCAGTTTCTCCGAAAGCTTCTTTCTACTCATTATCTTAGGATATTTGCTTTTTCACCATAAGCCTCAATGTACTCCCAAATATCCCTTTGCAGTTTCCTCAAAAACAGTGGTAGCAAACTTTTCCCTGAAAAGAATATTGTAACTCTGTGAGACGTATTCACACATTAAAAAAACCTTTCTCAGAAATCTTCTTTCTGATTTTCTTTCTGATGATATTTCCTTTGTAACCATAGGCTTCAATATGATTGAAAATATCCCTACTCAAATAACCCAAAAACACTGCTATCAAACTGATCCACTGAAAACATTGTATAACTCTGTGAGATGAATTCACAAATAACAAAGGAGTGTCTCAGAAATTTCTTTCTAGTTTTTGTCTGAGGATATTTAATTTTTAATAATAAGCTTCAAAGCACTCCGAAATACACCATTGCAGATTCCAAGAAAACGGTGCTAGCAAACTGCTCAATGAAATGACCAGTGTAATTCTGTGAGTTGAATTCACCCATCACAAAGGAAGTTTCTCAGAAAGCTTCTTTCTAGTTTTTATCTGAGGATATTTCCTTTCTCACCATAGGCCTCATTGCACTCTCATATATCCCTTTGCAGATTACTTGAAAACAGTGTTAGCAAACTGCTCTAAGAAGAGAACGATGTAACACTCTGAGATGAATTCACACATCTCAAAGCAGTCTCTCGGAAAGCTTGTTTTTAGTTTTTATCTGAGGATGCTTCCTTTTTAACTGTAGGGCTCAATGTGCTCCAAAATATCCCTTTGCAGATTCCACAAAAAGAGTATTGGCGAACTGCTCCATAATAAGAATGCTGTACTTCAGTGAGATGAATTCACACATCACAAATAATTTTATCAGAAAGCATCTTTCTAGCTTTTATCTGAGAATATTTCCCTTGTCACCATAGGCTTCAATGCAACCCAAATATCCCTTCTCAGATACCACAAAAACAGTGCTACCAAACTGATCCATGAAAAGAATCATGTAACTCTGTGAGAAGAATTCACAAATCACAAAGCAGTTTTCCAGAAAACTTCTTTCTACTTTTTCTATGAGGATATTTTGTTTGCCACCATGAGCTTCATTGCGCTCTGAAATATCCCTTTGCTGATTCCGAGAAAACAATGTTAGCAAACTGCTCAACGAAAATAACAGTGTAACTCTGTGAGACGAATTCACACATCACAAAGCACTTTCTCACAAAGCTTCTATCTAGTTTTTATCTGAAGATATTTCCTTTTTCACTACAGGCATCATTGTGCTCCCAAAAATCTCTTTGCAGATTACATGAAAACAGTGTTAGTAAACTGCTCCATGAAAAAAAGGTGCAACTCTGTGTGACGAATTCACACATCACAAAGAACCTTCTCAGAAAGCTTCTTTAAAGTTTTTATCTGAGTATATCCCCTTTTTCTCTATTGGCCTCCATGTGCTTCCCAATATCCCCTTGCAGATTCTACGAACACAGTGCTAACAAACTGATCCATTAAAAGAATCTTGTAACTCTGTGAGAAGAACTAACACATCAGAAAGCGTTTACGCAGAAAAATTCCTTCTAGTTTTTATATGAGGGTATTTTCTTTGCCATCTTAAACTTCAATGTTCTCCAAAATAACCCTTTGCAGATTCCACGAAAACAGTGTTTACAAACTGTTCAAAGAAAGGAACGGTGTATCTCTGTGAGATGAATTCCCACGTCACAAAGCAGTTTCTCAGAATGTGTCTTTCTAGTTTTTATCTAAGGATATTTCCTTTTAAACCATAGGCCCCAATGTGTGCAAAAATATCCATGTGCAGATTGTACAAAAACGGTGTTAGGAAACTGCTCCATTAAAGGAAAGATATAACTCCTTGTAATGAATTCACACGTCATGAAGAAGTTTCTCCAAAAGCTTCTTTCTAGTTTTTCTCTGACGGTATTTCCTTTGTCACCATAGGCTTCAATGCACTCCCAAATATCCTGTTGCGAATTCCTGGAAAACAATGTTATCAAACTGCTAAATGAAAATAATGTTGTAACACTGTGAGATGAGTTCACGCATTACAAAGGACTTTCTCAGAAAGCTTTTTTCTACTTTTTACATGAGGATATTTCCTTTTCACTATTGGCTTCAAGGTGATCCTAAATATCCCTTCTCATAATCCCCCAAAACAGTGCTACCAAACTCATCCATGAAAAGAACCCTGTACCCCTATGAGGTGAATTAACACATCAAAAAGCAGTTTCTCAGAAAGCTTCTTTGTAGTTTTTATATGAGGATATTTCCTTTGAAACAATAAGCTTCAATGGACTCCGAAATATCCCATGCTGATTCCACAACAGTGTTAGTAAACTGCTCCAAGAAAAGGAAGGCGTAACTCTGTGAGAGAATTCACACATCACAAAGGACTTTCTCAGAAAACTTCTTTCTAGTTTTTATCTGAGGATATTCCCTTTGTCACCTTAAGCTTCAATGCACTCCAAAATATCCGATTGCAGATTCCAAGAAAACAGTGTTAGCAAACTGCTCAATGAAAACAATCTTGTAACTCTCTGAGATGAATTCCCACATCATGAAGCAGTTTCTGAGAAAGCTTCTTTCTAGTTTTTATGTAAATGTATTCCCTTTTTCACCATAGGACCCAATGCATCCCAAATATTCCTTTACAGATTCCACAAAAGCAGTGTTAGCAAACTCCTCCATTAAAAGAAATGTGTAACTCTGTGAGAAGAATCACACACCATGAAGAAGTTTCTCAGTAAGCTTCTTTCTGGTACTGATCTGAGGATATTTCTTTTGTCACCATAGGTTTCAAAGCAATCGAATATATCCCTTCTCTGATTCCCCAAAAATGGTGCTACCAAACTGATCCATGAAAAGAATACTGTAACTCTATGAGATGAATTAACCCATCACAAAACGGTTTCTCAGAAAGAATTCTTCTAGTTTTTTAAATGAGGATATTTCCTTTGTCACCATAAGCTCCAATGCGCTCCAAAATATCACATTGCAGATTCCAGGAAACCTGTGTTAGCAACTCCTCAATGAAAAGAACAGTGTAACTCTGTGAGATGAATTCACACATCACAAAACAGTTTCTCAGAAAGCTTCTTTCTAGTTTTTGTCTGAGGATATTTCCTTTTCACCCCAGGCCTCGCTGCACTCGGGCATATCTCTTTGCAGATTCCACCAAAATAGTATTTGCAAAGTTCTCCATGAAAATAAAGTTATGAATCTATGAGATGAATTCACACATCACAATGCAGTATCTCAGAAAGCTTCTTTTTGGTTTTTGTCTGTGGATATTTTCTTTGTTACCATATTTATCAATGCACTCCCAAATATCCTATTGAAGATTCCACTAAGAGAGTTACAGGAAGCTTCTACAAGAAAAGAATCATGCTACTCTGTGAGATGAATACACACATCACAAAGCAGTTTCTCAGAAATCTTCTTTCTAGTTGTTTTTTGAGGATATTTCTTTTGTCACCATAGACTTCAATGTGATCCAAAATATCCCTTCACAGATTCCCCAAAAACAATGCTACAAAACTGCTCCATGAAAAGAATCGTGTAACTCAGTGAAGTGAATTCACAAATCACAAAGTAGTTTCTCAGAAAGGTTCTTTCTAGTTTTTCTCTGAGGATATTTCCTTTTTCACCATAGGCCTCAATGCACTCACGAAAATCCCATTGAAGATTCCACAAAAATAATGGTAGCAAAATGCTCCATGAAAATAAAGGTGTAAACCTGTGAGATACATTCACACCTCACAAAGGAGTGTCTCAGAAAGATTCTTTCTAGTTTTTATCTGAGGATATTTCCTTTTTCACCATAGGCCTCAACTCGCTCCCAAATGTCCCTTTGGAGATTCCACGTAAACAGTGTTAGCAAACTGCTACATGAAAAGAAAGGTATTACTCTGTGAGATGAATACACACATCACACAGTAGTCTCTCAAAAAGTTTCTTTCTAGTTTTTATCTGACAATAATTCCTTTGTCACTATAGGATTCAATGAGATCCATAATATCCCTCTTAGATACCCCAAAAACAGTGCTACCAATCTGCTCCATGAAAAGTAAGGTGTAACTCTGTGATATGAATTCACTAATCACAAATCAGTTTCTCAGGAAGATTCTATCTAGTTTTTGGTTAAGGATATTTCCTTTGTCACCCTAAGTTTCAATGCATTCCAAAATATCCCACTGCAGATTCCAAGAAAACAGTGTTATCAAACTGTTTAATGAAATGAACAGTGTACCTCTCTGAGAAGAATTCACACATCACAAAGTAGTTTCTCAGAAAGTTCTCCATGGCTTTATTCTGAGGATATATCCTTTGTCACCATAAGCTTCAATGGCCTCCCAAATATCCCTTTGGAGGTTCCACGAAAACAGCATTAGCACACTGCTCCATGAAAAATAAAGGTGGAACTCTGTGAGATGAATTCAAGCATCACAAAGCAGTTTATCAAAAGGCTTCTTTTTGGTTTTTATCTGAGGATATATACTTTGTCACCGTTTTCTTCAATGCATCCCTAAATATCCTATTGCAGATTCCACGAAAACAGTGTTATCAAATGGGTCATTGAAAAGAACAGTGTAAGTGTGTGATATGAATTCACACATCACAAGGCAGTTTCTCAGAAAGCTTCTTTCTAGTTTTTATCTGAGTATATATCCTTTATCTCTATAGGTCTCAATGTTCTCCCAAATATCCCTCTGCAAATTCCACGAAAAGTGTTAGCAAGCTGCTCCATGAAAAGAAAATTGTAACTCTGTGAGATGAATTTATACATCACAAAGCAGTTTCTCAGAAAACTTCTTTCTAGTTTTCATCTGAGGATATTTCCTTTTTCACTATAGGCCTGAAGGCACGTGCAAATATCCCTTTGCAGTTTCCACAAAAACAGTGTTAGCAAACTGCTCCATAAAAAAGAAAGCTGCAACTCTGTGAGATGAATTCATACATCACCAAGAACTTTCTCAGAAAGCTGCTTTATAGTTTTTATCTGAGAATATATCCTTTGTAGGCTTGAATTCGATCAAAAATATCAATCCTGAGATTCCCCAAATACAGTGCTACCAAACTGCTCCATGTAAAGTACAGTGTAACTGTGTGAGATGAATTAACATATCTCAAAGTGGTTTCTCAGAAAACTTCTTTCTCGTTTTTATATGAGGGTATTTCCTTTCTAACCATAAGAAAAAATTGCTCTCCAAAATATCCCATTGTGGATTCCAACAAAACAGAGTTAGAAAACTGCTCGATGAAAAGCGCAGTGTAAATCTGTGACATGAATTCACATATCACAAAGCAGTTTCTCAGAAAGCTTCTTTCTAGTTTTTATCTGAGGATATTTCTTTTTCACCATAGGCCTCAATGTGCTCACATATGTTCCTTTGCACATTCCATGAAAACAGTGTTAGATAACTGCATCATGAAAAGAAAGGTATAACTCTGTGAGATGAATTCACACGTCACAAAGCAGTTCCTCAGAATGCTGCTTTTTGGTTTTTATCTGAGGACATTTCCTTTCTCACCATAGGCTCTAATGCACTCCCAAATATCCTATTGCCCATACCCCAAAACAGTGTTATCAAACTGCTCAATGAAAGCAATGGTGTAACTCTGTGAGATGAGTTCAAACGTGACAAAGAACTTTCTCAGGAGGCTTCTTTCTATTTTTTTTTCTGAAGATATTTCCGTTTCACCAATGGATTCAATGTGATCCCAAATATCCCATCTCAGATTCCCCCAAAAGAATGCTACCAAATTGAACCATGAAAGGAATCATGTAACTCTGTGAGATGAATTACCACATCACAAAGCAGTTTCTCAGAAAACTTTCTAGTTTTTATATGAGGATACTTCCTTTGTCACCATAAGATTCAATGCACTCCGATATATCCCATTGCAGTTCCCAGAAAACAGTGTGAGCAAACTTCTCAATTCAAAAAAACGGTGTAAATATGTTAGATGAATTCACACATCACAAAGCAGTTTCACAGAAGGCCTCTTTTTTGCTTTTATCTGAGGATATTTCCTTTGTCACCATAGGCTTCAATGCATTCCCAAATATGATATTACAGATTCCACGAAAACAGTGTTATCAAACTACTCAATAAATAGAATGGCGTGGCTCTGTAAGATGAATTCACACATCACAAAGCAATTTCTCAGAAAGCTTCTTCCTAGTTTCTGTCTCAGGATATTTCCTTTTTTACCATCGGCCTCAACATGCTCCCAAATATCCCTTTGCAGATTCCACAAAAACAGTGTTAGTAAACTGCTCCATGAATAGAAAGGTGTAACTGTGTGATATGAATTCACACATCACAAAAAACTTTCTCAGAAAGCTCTTTCTGGATTTTATCTGAGGATACTTTCCTTGTCACCATAGGCTTCATAGCAATCCAAAACATCCCTTCTCAGACTCCCCAAAAACAGTGCTCCCAAACTGATCCATGAGAAGAATCGTGTAACACTGTGAGATGAATTCACAAATCACAAAGTAGTTCCTCAGAAAGCTTCTTTCTAGTTTCTGTCTGAGGATATTTTCTTTCTCACCATAAGCTTCAATGCACTCTGAAATATCTCATTGCATATTCCAAGAAAACAGTGTTTCCAAACTGCTCAATGAAAAGAAGAGTGAAACTCTATGAGTTGAATTCACACATCAAAAAAGAGTTTGTGAGAAAGCTTCTTTGTAGTTTTCATCTGAGGATATTAACTTTTCACCATAGGCATCCAGATGCTCCCAAATATCCCTTTGCAGATTACACGAAAACAGTGTTAGCAAACTGTTTTCTATTTTTTATCTGAAGATATTTCCATTTCACCAAAGGATTCAGTGTGATCCCAAATATTCCATCTCAGATTCCCCCAAAAGAGTGCTACCAAATTGAACCATGAAAAGAATCGTGTAACTCTGTGAGATGAATTACTACATCACAAAGCAATTTCTCAGAAAGCTTCTTTCTAGTTTTTATATGAGGATACTTCCTTTGTCACCATAAGATTCAATGTGCTCCAATATACCCTATTGCAGTTCCAAGAAAACAGTGTGAGCAAACTTCTCAATTCGAGAAAACTGTGTATGTTAGATGAATTCACACATCACAAAGCAGTTTCATGGAAGGCTTCTTTTTCATTTTAATCAGAGAATATTTCCTTTGTCACCATAGGCTTCAATGCGCTCCCAAATATGATATTGCAGATTCCACAAAAACAGTGTTATCAAAATACTCAATAAAGAGAATGGAAAATAGAAACTGCTAGTTTTTATTTGAGGATATTTCCTTTGTCACCATAGGCTTCAAAGCATTCCAAAATATCCTATCTCAGATTCCCCAAAAACACTGCAACCTAACTGATCCATGAAAAGAATCATGTAACTCTGTGAGAAGAATTCAGAAATCACAAAGCAGTTTCTCAGAAAGCTTCTTTCTAGTATTTGTCTGAGGGTATTTCCTTGTTCACCATAGGCTTCTATGCACTCACGAATATCTCTTTGCTGATTCCACAAAAATAACATTAGCAAACTGCTCCATGAAAAGAAAGGTGTAAATCTGTGAGAGGAATTCAACATCACAAATCACTTTCTCAGAAAGCTTCTTTTCGATTTCTGTCTCAGGATATTTCCTTTGTCACCATAGGCTTCAATGCAATCCTAAGTATCCTGTTGCTTATTCCAGGAAAACAGAGTTAGCAAACTGCTCCAAGAAAAGAATCATGGAACTCTGTAGGATGAATACACACATCCCAAAACAGTTTCTCAGAACATCTCTCTCTAGTTTTTATCTGAAGATGTTTCCTTTTTCACCATAGGTTTCAATGTGATCCAAAATATGTCTTATCAGATTCCCCAACAATTAGGCTACCAAACTTCTCCATGAAAAGTATGCTGTACCACTGTGAGATGAATTCACACATCACAAATCTGTTTCCTAGAAAGCTTCCCTCCAGTTTTTATCTGAGGATATTTCCTTTTTCACTATGTTTGTCAAAGTGTTCCCAAATGTCAATTTGTAGATTACACGAACAAAGTGTTGACAAACTTCTCAGTGGAAAGAACAGTGTAAGTCTGTTAGATGAATTCACACATCACAAAGCAGTTTCACAGAAAGTTACTTTTTCGTTTTTATCTGAGGATATTTCTTTTGTAACCATAGACTTCAATGCACTTCCAAATTCATATTGCAGATTCAATCAAAACAGTGTCATCAAACTGCTCAATGAAGAGAATGGTGTGGCTCTTTAAGATGAATTCACACATCAAAAAGCAGTTTTTTAGAGAGCTTCTTTCTAGTTCTTGTCTGACAATATTTCCTTTTTCACCATCAGCCTCAATTCCCTCCCAAATACCCCTTGCAGATTCCATGATATCAGTGTTAGTAAACTGCTCTATGAAAAAAAAAAAAAAAAAAACATGTAACTCTGTGAGATGAATTCACACATCCCAAAGAAGTTTCTCGGAAAAATTCTTTCTAGTTTTTATCTAAGGATATTTCCTTTTTCACCATCGGCTTCAGTGCAATCTAAAATATCCCTTCTCAGATTCCCCCCAAAAAGGGTTCCCAAACTTCTCCATGAAAAGAACGGTGTAAGTCTGTGAGATGAATTCAGACATCACAAAGCTGTTTTTCAGAAAGCTTCTTTCTAGCTTTAATTCGAGGATATTTCCTTTTTCACCATATTCATCAATGCTCTCCCAAATATCCCATTGCTGATTCCATGAAAAAATGTTAGCAAACTTCTCAACAAAAGAATGGTGTACCACTTTGAGATGAATCCACACATCACAAAGAATTTTCTCAGAAAGTTTCTTTCTAGTTTTTATCTGAGAATATTTCCTTTGTCAATACAGGCTTCAATGTGATCCAAAATATCCCTTCTCAGATTCCCCAAAAACAGGGCTACCAAACAGTTCCATGAAAAGATTCATGTTACTCTGGGCGATGAACTCACAAATCACAAAGTAGGTTCTCAGAAAGCTTTTTTCTAGTTTTTATGAGGATATTTCCTTTTTCACTATAGGCCTTAATACCTTTGGGAATATCACTTTGTAGATTCAATGAAAATAGTGTTAGCAAACTGCTCCATGAAAAGAAATGTGTAAATACATGAGATGAATTCACACATCACTAAGCAGTTTCCCAGAAAGCTTCTTTTTGGTTTTTGTCTCAGAATATTTCCATTGTCACCATAATCTTCAATGCATTCCCAAATATTCTATTGAAAATTCCACGAAAAAAAGTGTTATCAACCTGCTTATTGAAAAGAATGGCGTAAAGCTATAAGATGAATTCATACATCACAAAGCAGTTTTTGAGAAAGCTTCCTTCTCATTTTTATCTGAGGATAATTCCTTACACACTATAGGCCTCAATGCACTTCCAAATATCCCTTCGCAGATTCCAGGAAAACAGTGTTAGGAAACTGCTCCATGAAAAGAAAGGTGCGAATCTGTGAAAAGAATTCAAACATCACAAAGAGCTTTCTCAGAGAAGTTCCTTCTAGTTTTTTCTGAGAATATTTCCTTTTTCACCATAGGCTTTAATGTGATCCAAAATATCCTTTTTCAGATTCCCCAAAAACAGGGCTGCCAAAGTGTTCTCTGGAAAGAATTGTGTGACTCTGTGAGATGAATTAACACATCACAAAGTAGTTTCTTGGAAAATTTCTTTCTAGTTTTTATATGAGGATATTTCCTTTGTCACCATAAGCTTCAATGAGCTCCAAAATATCCCATTGATGACTCCAGGAAAACAGTATTAGCAAACTGCTCAATGAAAAGAACAGTGTAAATCTGTAAGATGAATTCACGCATTAAAAAGGGAGTTTCTCAGAAAGCTTGTTACTAATTTTTAATGCAGGATATTTCCTTTTTCATCGTAGGCCTCAATGAGCTCCCAAATATCATCTTGTAGATTAAACAAAAACAGTAATATCAAAAATCTCAATGAAAAGAACTGTGTAGTTTTCTGAGATGAATTCACACATCATAAAGCAGTTTCTCAGAAAGCTTCTTTCTAGCTTTTATCTGAGGATATTTCCTTTTTCACTATAGACCTGAATGCCCTCCCAAATATCCCATTGCAGATTCAATGAAAACAATTTTAGCAAACTGCTCCATGTAAAGAAAGGTGTAGCACTGTGAGATGAATTCACACATCACAATGTCCTTTCTCAGAAGGCCTCTTTCTACTTTTTTTCTAAGGATCTTTCCTCTGTCACTATAGTCTTCAATGCGATCCGAAATATCCCTTCTCAGATTCCACAAAAACAGTGCTACCAAACTGCTCCATTAAAAAAATCGTGTCACTCTGTGAGAAGAATTCACAAATCACAAATCAGTTTCTCAGAAAGCTTCTTTCTAGTTTTTATCAGAGGATACTTCCTTTGTCACCATAAACTTCAATGCACTCTAAAATATCGCATTTCAGATTCCAAGAAAACAGTGTTAGTAAACTGTTCAATGAAAAGAACAGTGTAGCACTGTGAGATGAATGCACACATCACAAAGCAGTTTCTCAGAAAGTTTCTTTTGTTTTTTAGCTGAAGATATTTCTTTTGTTATCATAGGCTTCAATGCACTCCCAAATATCCTATTGCAGATTCCACTAGTACAGTGTTATCAATCTGCTCAATGAAAATAAGGTGTAAAATTAGAAAGAAGTTCCTCAGAAGGCATCTGTCTAGTTTTTATCTGAGGATATTTCCTTTTTCAGCATAGGCCTCAATGTGCTCCCAAATATCCCTTTACAGATTACACAAAAACAGTGTTAGCAAACTGCTCAGTGAAAAGAAAGGTGTAACTCTGTGAGATGAATTCACATATGACAAAGAAGTTTCTCAGAAAGCTTATTTCTAGTTTTTATCTTAGGATATTTCCTTTGTCACCATAGGCTTCAATGCAATACATAATATCCCTTCTTGATTCCCCCAAAACAGTGCTACCAAACTGCTCAATGAAAGGAATCATGTAACTCTGTGGGATGAATTCAGAAATCACAAAGCAGTTTCTCAGAAAGCTTCTTTCTAGTTTTTCACTTAGGATATTCCCTTTTTTTTCCATAAGCTTAAAGGAGCTCTGAAATATCCCATTGCAGATTACAAGAAAACAGTGTTAGTAAGCTACTCAATTAAAAGAACAGTGTAATTCTGTGAGATGAATTCACACTTCACAAAGCAGTTTCTAAGAACGCTTCTTTTTGGTTTTTACCTGAGGATATTTTCTCTGTCACCATAGGCTTCAATGTTCTCCGAAATATCCTATTGCAGATTCCATGAAAGCAGTGTTAGAAAACTGCTCCATGAAAAGAACGGTGTAACTCTGTGAAATGATTCACACACAACAAAGCAGTTTCTGAGACAGCTTCTTTCTAGTTTTTATCTGCAGATATTTTCATCTTCATTTTCGGCCTTTATGCACTCCCAAATATCCCTTTGTAGATTCCACGAAAACTGTTAGCAATCTACTCCAT
>NW_012110208.1:555015-557880 GCF_000951045.1 Mandrillus leucophaeus | reverse complement strand
TGAGGATACTTCCGTTGTCACCATAGGCTTCAATGCAATCCAAATTATCCCTTATCAGATTTCCCAATAACACTGTTACCAAAATTCTACATGAAAAGAATCATGTAACTCTGAGAGATGAATATACAAATCACAAAGATGTTTCTCAGAAAACATCTTTTTAATTTTTATCTGAGGATATTTCCTTTTTCATCATATTCCTCAATACGTTCCCGAATATCCCATTGCAGATAAAACTTAAAAATTGTTAACAAACTTCTCAATGAAAAGAATGGTAAAACTCTGTGAGATGAATGCACACATCACAAAACAGTTTCACAGAAATCTGCTTCTTGGTTGTTATCTGAGGACATTTCCTTTGTCACTAGAGGCTTCAATGCACTCCCAAATAACTCCTCTCAGGTACCACAAAAAGAGTGATGCTGAATTGCTCCATCAGAAAAAACGTTTAAACTCAATGAGATGAATACACACATCACAAAACCGTTTTTCAAAAAGTCTCTCACCAGATTTTACCTGAAGGTGTTTACTTTTTAACCCTAAGCCTCTAGGAGCTCCCGAATATAACTTTGCAGATTCCATAAAAACAGGGCTACCATGCTGCTCAAAGAAAACAAAGGTGTAACTGTGTGATGAATTCACCCATTAGAAAGAAATTTCTCAGAAAGCTTCTTTCTAGTTTTTATCTCAGGATATTTCCTTTTTCACCATCAGCTTCCATGCTCTCTCAAATATCCCTTTGCAGATTCCACGAAAACAGTGTTAGCAAACTGCTCCATGAATAGAAAGGTGTAAATCTGCGAAATGAAACCACACATCACAAAGAAGTTTCTCAGAAAGCTTCTGCCTAGTTTTTGTCTGAGTTTTTCCTTTGTCACTATAGGCTTCAATGTGATTCAAAATATCCCTTCTCAGAATCCCCAAAAACAGTACTACCAAACTTCTCTATGAATAGAATCATGTAACTCTGTGAGATGAATTCACACGTCACAAAGCAGTTTCTCGGAAAGCTTCTTCCTAGTTTTTGTCAGAGGATATTTCCTTTGTCATCATAAACTTCAATGTGCTCCTAAATATCCCAGTGCAGATTCCAACAAAACAGTGTTAACAAACTGCTCAGTGAGAAGAACAGTGTATCTCTGTGAGATGAATTCACATATCACAAAGCAGTTTCTCAGAGAGCTTCTTTTTGGTTTTTATTTGAGGATATTTTCTTTTTCACTACAGGCCTGAATGCACGCTGAAATATCCCTTTGTAGATTCCGGGGAAAACGTGTTAGCAAACTGCACCATGAATTGAAAGGTGTAAATCTCTGAGACAAGTTCACACATCAAAAAGCAGTTTCTCAGAAAGTTTCTCTTTGGTTTTCGTCTGAGGATATTTCCTTTGTCACCATAGGCTTCAATGCACTCCCAAATATCCTATTGCAGATTACCTAAAAACAGTGCTACCAAACAGATACATGATAAGAATCCTGTAACTCTGTGAGATCAATTAACACATCAGAAAGTGGTTTCTCAGAAAGCTTCTTTCTTGTATTTATATGAGGATAATTCCTTTGTCACCATAAGCTTCAATGTGCTTCAAAATATTCCATTGAAGTCTCCAGCAAAACAGTGTAAGAAAACTGCTCAATGAAAAGAACAGTGTAAACCTGTAAGATGAATTCACACATCAAAAAGGAATTTCTCAGAAAGCTTGTTTCTCGTTTTTTTCTCAGGATATTTTCTTTTTCACCATAGGCCTCAATGTGCTCGCAAATATCCTATTGCAGATTAAATGACAACAGTGTTATCAAATTGCTCAATGAAAAGAACAGTGTAATTCTCTGAGATGAATTCATACATCACAAAGCAATTTCTCAGAAAGCTTCTTTCTAGTTTTTATCTGAAGATATTTCCTTTTTCACTATAGGCCTCAATGCACTCCCAAATATCCCATTGCAGATTCAACAGAAATAATTTTAGCAAACTGCTCCATGTAAAGAAAGGAGTATCGCTGTGAGATGAATTCACACGTCACAATGTCCTTTCTCAGAAAGCCTCTTTCTACTTTTTTTCTGAGGATATTTCCCTTGACACCATAGTCTTCAATGTGATCCAAAGTATAGATTCTCAGATTCGCCAAAAACAGTGCTACCGAACTGATTCATGAAAAGAATCATGCAACTGTGTGAGATAAATTAACACATCTCAAAACAGTTCTCAGAAAGCTTCCTTCTGGTTTTTATAAGATAATATTTCCTTTGTCACCACAAGCTTCCATGTACTCTGAAATATCACATAGTAGATTCTAAGAAAACAGTGCTAGCAAACTCCTCAATGAAAAGAACAGTGTAAGTCTGTGAAGTGAATTCACACATCAGAAAGCAGTTTCTTAGAAAGCTTCTTTTTTATTTATCTGAGGCTATTTCCTTTGTCAACATAGACTTCAATGCGATCCACAATATCCCTTCTCAGATTCCCCAAACACAGTGCTACCAAACTGATCCATGAAAGGAATTGTGCAACTGGTGAGATGAATTAACACATCTCACAGTAGTTTCTCAGAAAGCTTCCTTCTGGTTTTTATATGATGATGTTTCCTCTGTCACCACAAGCTTCAATGCGCTCCAAAATATAGCATTGCAGATTCTAAGAAAACAGTGTTAGTGAACTCCTCAACGAAAAGAACAGTGTACGTCTGTGAAATAAATTCACACATCAGAGAGCAATTTCTCAGAAAGCTTCTTTTTTATTTATGTGAAGATATTTCCTTTGTCAACATAGGCTTCAATGCGATCCACAATATCCCTTCTCAGATTCCCCAAACACAGTGCTACCAAACTGATCCATGAAAGGAATTGTGCAACTGGTGAGATGAAT
>NW_012110208.1:545217-552270 GCF_000951045.1 Mandrillus leucophaeus | reverse complement strand
AAAGAAAGGTGTAACTCTGTGAAATGAATTCACATGTCACAAAGAAATTTCTCAGAAAGCTTCTTTCTAGTTTTTATCTGAGGATATTTCCTTTGACACCAGAGGCTTCAACGTGCTGCCAAATAACTCTTCTTAGTTACCACAAAAACAGTGATGATGTACTGCTCAATCAACAAAAAGGTTAAACTCTATGACATGAATATGCGTATCACAAAACTGTTTCTTGAAAAGGTTCTCTCCAGTTTTTATCTGAAGTTGTTCACCATAGGCCCTTGGAGATCCCAAACATCCCCTTGCAGATTCCTTAAAAACAGTGCTACCAAACTGTTCAAAGAAAATAAAGGTGTAACTCTGTGTGATGAACTCACCTATCAAAAAGAAATTTCACATAAAACTTCTTTCTAGTTTTTATCTCAGGATATTTCCTTTTCCACCATCAGCTTCCATGTGCTCCCAAATATCCCTTCTCATACCCCACAAAAACAGTGCTACCAAACTGATCCATGAAAAGAATCATGTATCTCTGTGAGATGACTTAACACAACACAGAGCAGTTTCTCAGAACGGTTCAGTCTAGTTTTGATATGAGGATATTTCCTTTGTCACCATAATCTTCAATGTGCTCCACAATATACCATTACAGATTAAAAGGAAACAGTCTTAACCCTCTGCTCAATGAAAAGAACAGTGTAACTCTGTGAGATGAATTCAAACATCACAAAACAGTTTCTCAGAAAGCTTCTGTTTGGTTTTTATGTGAGGATATTCCCTTTTTCACTCTAGGCCACAATGTGCTCCCAAATTTCTCTTTGTGGATTCCACAAAAACTGTGTTAGTAAACAGCTCAATGAAAAGAATGGTGTAAACCTGTGACATGAATTCACACATCTAAAAGAACTTTCTCAGAAAGATTCTTGGTAGTTTATATCTGAGGATATATCCTCAGTCATCAAGGGCTTCAATGTGACACAAAATATCCCTTCTAGGTTTCCCTAAAAACAGTGCTCCCAAACTGATTCATGGAAAGAACCATGTAACTCTGTGAGATGAATTAACACATCACAAAGCAGTTTCTCAGAAAGTTTCTTTCTATTTTTCATATGAAGATATTTCCATTGACACCATAAACTTCAATGTGCTCCCAATTATCCCATTGCTGGTTCCAACAAAACAGTGTTAGCAGACTGCTGAAAGAAAAGAACAGTGTAACTCTGTGAGATGAATTCACACATCACAAAGCAGTTTGTCTGAAAGCTTCTTTCTAGTTATTATCTGAGGATATTTCCTTTTTCATCACAGGCCTCCATGCGCTCCCAAATAAACCTTTGCAGATTCGATGAAAACTGTGTTAGGAAACTGCTCCATAAAAAGAAAAGGTGTAACACTCTGAGATAAATTCCCACATCACAGTGAAGTTTCTTAGAAATCTTCTTTATAGTTTTTTTCTGAGGATATTTCCATTGTCACCATAAGCTTCAATGTGATCCAAAATATCCCTTATAAGATTCCCCAAAGTCAATGCGAACAAACTGATCCATGAAAAGTATTGTGTAACTCTGTGAGATGAATTAACACACCAGAAAGCAGTTTCTCAGAAAACTTCTTTCTAGTTTTTGTAGGAGGATATTTCATTTGTCACCATAAACTTCAATGTGCTCTGAAATATTGTGTTAAACGTCCCAAGAAAGCAGTTTTAGCTAACTACTAAATGAAAATAACAGTGTAACACTCTGAGATGAAATCACACATCACAAATCATTTTCACTTAAATCTTCTTTCTAGTGTTTTTATGGGAATATTTCCTTTTTCAACGGAGGCCTCAATGCACTCCCAAATATCCCTTTGAAGATTCCACAAAAACACTGTTAGTAAACTGTTCTATGAAAAGAAAGTTGTAACTCTGTGAGACGAAATCACACATCACAAAGAACTTTCTCAGAAAACTTATTTCTAGTTTTTATCTGAGGATAATTCCTTTGGTATCATAAGCTTTGAAGGGATCCAAAGTATCCCTTCTCAGATTCCCCATAAACAGTGCTACCAAACTGCTCCATGAAAAGGTTCGTGTAACTCTGTGAGATGAATTCACAAATCACAAAGCAGTTTCTCAGAAAGCTTCATTCTTGTTTTTATATGAGGGTATTTCCTTTGTCACCATAAACTTCAATGCGCTCTGAAACATCCCATTGCCTATTCCAAGAAAAGGTGTTAGCAAACTGCACAATGAAAAGAGCAGTGAAACACTGTGAGATGAATTCACACATCACAATGCAGTTTTTCAGAAAGCATCTTTCTAGTATTTATCCAAAGATATTTCCTTTTTCACCACAGGCTTCAATCCACTCGCAAATATCCCTTGCAGATTAAAAGAAAAGAGTGATATTCAACTTCTCCATGAAAAGAAAGGTGTAATTGTGTGAAATGAATTCACACATCAAAAAGAACTTTCTCAGAAAGCTTCTTTCTAGTTTCTATCTGAGGATATTTCCTTTCTCACAATAGTATTCAACGCGATCCAAAACATCCATTCTCAGATTCCCCAAAAACAGTGCAACCAATCTGTTCCATGAAAATAATCATTTAACTCTTTGAGAAGAATTCACAAACCACAAAGCAGTTTCTCAGAAAGCTTCTTTCTACTTTTTGTCTGAGGATATTTCCTTTGTCACCATAAGCTTCAATATGTTCCAAAATATCCCATTGCAGATAGCAGGAAAACAGTGTTGGCAAGCTACTCAATGAAGAGGACAATCTGCCTCTGAGAGATGAATTCACACATCACAAAGCAATTTCTCAGAAAGCTTCTTTCTAGTTTTTATCTGAGGAAATTTCCTATTTTACCACAGGCCTCAATGCACTCCCAAATATCCCTTCACAGAGTCCACGAAAACAGTGTTAGCAAACTGCTCAGTGAAAAGAAAGCTGTAACTCTGTGAGATGAAATCACACATCACAAAGAACTTTCTCAGAAAACTTCTTTCTAGTTTTTATCTGAGCATAATTCCTTTTTCACTAGGAGCCTCATGTGCTCCAAAATATCCTGTTGTAGGTTCCAAGAAAACAGTGATAGTAAATTGCTCATTAAAAAGATTAGTGTAACTTTGTGAGATGAATTCACACATCACAAAGCAGTTTCTCAAAAAGCTTCTTTCTAGTTTTTATCTGAGGATATTTACTTTATTACCATACGCTTCAATACGATCCAAAATATCCCTACTCAGATCCACCAAAAACAGTGCTACGAAACTGTGCCACGAAAAGAATCATGTCACTCTGTGACATGAATTCCCTAATCACAAAGCAGTTTTTCAGAAAGCTTTTTCTAGTTTTTCTCAGAGGATAGTTCCTTTGTCACCATAAGCTTCAATGCCCTCTAATATCCCATTGCAGATTCCAACAAAAGAGAATAGCACATTGCTCAATGAAAAGAACAGTGTAACTCTGTGAGGTGAATTCACCCATCACAAAGCAGATTCTCAGAAAGATTCTTTCTAGTTTTTATCTGAGGATATTTCCTTTTTCACCATATCCCTCAAAGCACTTCCACATATCCCTTCACGGATTCCATGAAAACAGTGTTATCAAACAGTTCAATGAAAACAATGATGTAACCCTGTGACATGAATTCACACATCGCAAAGCAGTTTCTCAGAAAGTATTTTTCTAATTTTTATCTGAGGATATTTCCTTTGTCACCATAGTCTTCAAGATGATCCAAAATATTCCTTCCCAGATTCCCCAAAAACAATGCTACAAAAGTGCTCCATGAAGAGAATCGTGTAATTCTGTGAGATGAATTCACACATCACAAAGAAGTTTCTCAGAAAGCTTCTTTCTAGTTTTTGTCTGAGGATATTTCTTTTGTCACTATAGGCTTTCACGCAATCAAAAATATCCCTTCTCAGATTGCCCAAAAACAGTGCTACCAAACTTCTCCATGAAAAGTATCGTGTAACTCTGTGAGATGAATTCACAAATCACAAAACTGTTTCTCAGAAATCTTCTTTCTAGCTTTTGTCTGAGGATGTTTCCTTTGTCAACATAAGGTTCAATGTGCTCCAGAATATCACATTGCAGATTACAAAAAAACAGTGTTGGCAAACTGCTCAATGAAGAGATGATTGTAACTCTGTGAGATGTATTCACATATCACAATGAATGTTCTCAGAAAGCATATTTTTGGTTTATCTGAGGATATTTCCTGTGTCAACATAGGCTTCAATGCACTCCCAAATATCCTTTTGCAGATTCCATGAAAACAGTGTTATCAAACTGCTCAATTAAAGGAATGCTGTAACTCTGTGTGGTGAATTCACACACCACAAAGCCATTTATCAGAAGACTTCCTCCTAGTTTCTATATGAGGATATTTACTTTTTCACTATAGGCCTCAAAACACTCCCAAATATCTCTTTGCAGATTCTATGAAAAGACTGTTAGGAAACTGCTCCATGAAAAGAATGGTGTAAATGTGTGAGATGAATTCACACATCACAAAGAAGTTTCTCAGAAAGATTCCTTTCCTCAAAGGAAAATCTGAGGATGTTTCCTTTGTCACTGTCGGTTTCAATGTGATCCAAAATATCCCTTCTCAATTTCCAAAAAATCAGTGCTACCAAACTGCTCCTTGAAAAGAATCGTGTAATTCTGAGAGATGAATTAACACATCATAAAGCAATTTCTCACAAAGTTTCTTTCAAGTTTTTTTTATGAGGATATTTCCTTTGTCACCATGAGCTTTAATGCAGTCCGAAGTATCCCATTGCAGATTCCGAGAAAATGGTGTTAGCAAACTGCTCAATGAAAAGAACAGTATAAGTCTCAGAGATGAATTCAAACATCACAAAGCACTTTCTCAGAAAGCTTCTTTCTAGTTTTTATCTGAAGATTTTTCCTTTTTCACCATAGGCATCAATGTACTTCCAAATATCCGTTTGCTGATTCCATGAAAACTGTGTTAGCAAACTTCTCTATGAAAAGAAAGGTGTAACTCTGTGAGATAAATTCATGCATCACAAATAAGTGTCTCAGAAAGCTTCTTTCTAACCTTTATCTGATGATATATCCTTTGTCAACATAGGCTTCAATGAGATCCAAAATATCGCTTCTCGGATTCTCCAAAAACAGTGTCACCAAACTGCTCCATGAAAAGTATCATCTAACTCTGTGAGATAAATTAACAAATTACAAAGCGGTTTCTCAGAAAGTTTCTTTCTAGTTTCTGTCTGAGGATATTTACTTTGTCACTGTAAACTTCAATGCACTCCGTAATATCACTTTGCCAATTTAAAGACAACGGTGTTAGCAATCTGCTCAATGAAAAGAATGGTGTAACTCAGTGAGATGAATTCACATATCGCAAGGCATTTTCTCAGAAAATTCTTTATAGTTTTTATCTGAGGATATTTCATTTGTCACCACAGGCTTCAATGCGCTCCAACATACACCATTGCAGATTCCATGACAACAATGTTGTCAAACCACTCCATGAAAAGAATGGCCTAACTCTGTGAGATGAATTCACACATCACAAAGCAGTTTCTCAGAAACTTTCTTTCTAGTTTTTATCTGGGGATATTTAGTTTTTCACCACAGGACTCAATGCCATCCCAAATATCCCTTTTCAGATTTCACAAAAACAGTGTTAGCAAACTGCTGCATGAAAAGAAAGTTGTAACTGTGCGAGGTGAATTCACACATCACAAAACTATTTCTCAGAAAGCTTCTCTCTAGCTTTTATCTGAGGATATTTCCTTCGTGACTATAGGGTTCAATGTGATCCAAAATATCCATTCCCAGGCTCCCCAAAAACAGTGCTACCAAACTGATCTTTGAAAATCATTGTGCAACTCAGTGATATGAATTAGCATATCTCAAAGCAGTTTCTCAGAAAGCTCCGTTCTACTTTTTGTCTGAAAATATTTCCTTTTTCTCCATTTTCCTCAATGCACTCTGAAATATCACATTGCAGATTCCAAGAAAACAGTGTTGGCAAATGCTCAATGAAAAGAACAGTGTAATTCTGTGAGATATATTCAAACGTCACAAAGCAGTTTCTCAGAAGGCTTCTTTCTTGTTTTTAACTGAGGATATTTCCTTTTTCACCTTAGGCCTCAATACGTTCCCAAATATCCAATTGCAGATCCCAGTTAAAAAGTGTTAGCAAACTGCTCTATGAAAATAAAGGTGTAACTCTTTGAGCTGAATTAACACATCAGAAAGAACTTTCTCAGAAACCTTCTTTCTAGTTTTTATCTGAGGATATTTCCTTTGTCACCATAGGCTTCAATGAGATCCAAAATATACCTTCTCTGATTCCCCAGAAACACTGTTACCAAACTGATCCATGAAAAGTATTGTGGATCCCTGTTAGGTGAATTAGCACATCACAAATCTGTTTCTCAGAAAGCTTTTTTTCTAGTTTTTATATGAGGGTATTTCCTTTGTCACCAAAAGCTTCAATGTGCTATGAAATATCCCATTCGAGATTCCAAGAAAACTGCGTTAGCCAACCGCTCAATAAAAAAGAACAGTGTAACTCTGTGAGATGGATTCACTCATCACACAGCAGTTTCTCAGAAAACTTCTTCCTGGTTTTTATCTGAGGATATTTCCTTTGTCATCATAGTCTTCAATGAGCTCCCAAATATCTAATTGCAGATTACACAAAAACAGTGTTAGCAAACTCCTCAATGAAAAGAAGAATGTAACATTTTGAGCTGAATTCACACATCACACAGCAGTTTCTCTGAAATCTTTCTCATTTTTATCTGAGAATATCTCCTTTTTCACCATAGGCCTCAACGCACTCCCAAATATCCCTTTACAAATTCCATGAAATCAGTGTTAACAAACTGCTCCATTTAAAGAATCATGTAACTCTATGAGATAAATTCACGCATCACAATGAAGTTTCTCAGAAAGCTTCTTTGTGGTTTTTCTCTGAGGATATTTCCTTTGTTACCCTAGGCTTCAATACAATCCAAAATATGCCTTCTCAGATTCCCCAATAACAGTGCTACCAAACTGCTCCATATATACAATGGTGTAATT
>NW_012110208.1:542461-545167 GCF_000951045.1 Mandrillus leucophaeus | reverse complement strand
TCACCTTAGGCCTCAATACGTTCCCAAATATCCAATTGCAGATCCCAGTTAAAAAGTGTTAGCAAACTGCTCTATGAAAATAAAGGTGTAACTCTTTGAGCTGAATTAACACATCAGAAAGAACTTTCTCAGAAACCTTCTTTCTAGTTTTTATCTGAGGATATTTCCTTTGTCACCATAGGCTTCAATGAGATCCAAAATATACCTTCTCTGATTCCCCAGAAACACTGTTACCAAACTGATCCATGAAAAGTATTGTGGATCCCTGTTAGGTGAATTAGCACATCACAAATCTGTTTCTCAGAAAGCTTTTTTTCTAGTTTTTATATGAGGGTATTTCCTTTGTCACCAAAAGCTTCAATGTGCTATGAAATATCCCATTCGAGATTCCAAGAAAACTGCGTTAGCCAACCGCTCAATAAAAAAGAACAGTGTAACTCTGTGAGATGGATTCACTCATCACACAGCAGTTTCTCAGAAAACTTCTTCCTGGTTTTTATCTGAGGATATTTCCTTTGTCATCATAGTCTTCAATGAGCTCCCAAATATCTAATTGCAGATTACACAAAAACAGTGTTAGCAAACTCCTCAATGAAAAGAAGAATGTAACATTTTGAGCTGAATTCACACATCACACAGCAGTTTCTCTGAAATCTTTCTCATTTTTATCTGAGAATATCTCCTTTTTCACCATAGGCCTCAACGCACTCCCAAATATCCCTTTACAAATTCCATGAAATCAGTGTTAACAAACTGCTCCATTTAAAGAATCATGTAACTCTATGAGATAAATTCACGCATCACAATGAAGTTTCTCAGAAAGCTTCTTTGTGGTTTTTCTCTGAGGATATTTCCTTTGTTACCCTAGGCTTCAATACAATCCAAAATATGCCTTCTCAGATTCCCCAATAACAGTGCTACCAAACTGCTCCATATATACAATGGTGTAATTCTGTGAGATGAATTCACACATCACAAAGCAGTTTGTCAGAAAGCTTCTTTTTTGTTTTTATCTGAGGATAATTCCTTTGTCACCATAGGCCTCAATGCACTCCAATCTACACTATTGAAGATTTCATGAAAACATTTTTAGCAAATTGCTAAATAAAAAGAACAGCGTAACTCTGTGAGATGAATTCACACATCACAAAGCTGTTTCTCAAAGAGCTTCTTTCTAGTTTTTATCTGAGGATATTTCCTTTTTCACTATAGGCCTGAATGCACTCCCAAATATCCCTTTGCAGATTCCATGAAAAGAGTGTTAGCTAACTGCTCCATGAAAAGAAAGGTGTAACTCTGTGAGATGAATTCACACATCACAAATAGCTTTCTCAGAAAGCTTCTTTCTAGATTTTATATGAGAATAATGACTTTGTGACCATTGGCTTCAATGCGACCCAAAATATCTCTTCTCAGATTCCCCAAAAAGAGTGCTTCCTAACTGATTCATGAAAAGAATCGTGTAACTCTGTGAGACGAATTAACACAACACAAAGCAGTTTCGAAGAAAGCTTCTTTCTAGTTTTTATATGTGGATATTTCCTTTTCCACCATAGGCTTCAACGCACTCCCAAATATCCGTTCTCCGACACCAAAAAACAGTGATGCCACGTGCTCCCTCAACAGAAACGTTCAGCTCTTTGAGGTGAATGCACACATCACAAAAGAGTTTCTCTGAAAGTTTCTCTCCAGTTGTTACCTTAAGAAATTTCTTTTTTCACCTTAGACCTCTATGTGCTGCAAATTATCCCTCTGCAGATGCCACTAAAACAGTGCTAACAGACTGCTCCATGAAAAGAATGATGTAACTCTGTGAGATAAATTGACACATCACAAAGCAGTTTCTCTGAAGCTTTTTCTAGTTTTTATCTGAGGACATTTACTTTTCCACCATAGGCTTCATTGCGCTTTTAAGTATCCCTTCTCAAACACCACAAAAAAAAGATACCAAAGTGCTCCCTCAACAGAAACGTTTGGCTCTCTGAGATGAATGCACACATCATGAAGAGTTTCTTAGAAAACTTCTATCCAGTTTTTACCTGAAGAATTTTCTTTTTTCACCTTAGGCCTTGATGCACTCCCAAATATCCCTCTGCATATTCCACAAAAACAGTGATAATAAACTGCTCCATGAAAAGAAAGGTGTGACTCTTTGAGATGAGTTCATGCATCACAAAGCAGTTTCTCAGAAAGCTCCATTTCTAGTTTAAATCTGAATATATTTCCTTTTTCACCATAGACTTCAATGTGTTCCTAAGTACCTCCTTTCAGATAGCACAAAAACAGTAATGCCAAACTGTTTAAACAACAAAGAGGTTAAACTCTGTGAGATGAATATACACAACAAAACTGTTTCTCGAAAAGCTTCTCTCCAGTTTTTATCTGAAGTTATCTCCTTTTTCCCATAGTCCTCGGAGGGCTCCCGAATATACCTTTGCAGATTCCATAAAAACAGGGCTACCAAACTGCTCCATGAAAAGGATCGTGTAACTCTACAAGATGAAATCACAAATCACAAAGCGGTTTCTCAGAAAGCTTCTTTCTAGTTTTTGTCTGAGGATATTTCCTTTGTCACCCTAAGTGTCAATGCACTCCAAAATATCCCATTACAGATTCCAAGAAAACAGTGGTAGCATACTGATCAATGAAAAGAATAGTGCAACTCTGTGAGATGAATTTACACGTCACAAAGCAGTTTCTCAGAAA
>NW_012110208.1:539605-541861 GCF_000951045.1 Mandrillus leucophaeus | reverse complement strand
TGAATTAACACATTACAAAACGGTTTCTCGGAAAGCTTCTTTCTAGTTTTTATATCAGGATATTTCCTTTTCCACCATATGCTTCAATGTGCTCTCAAATATCCCTTCTCAGACACCACAAAAACAGTGATACCACAGTGTTCCCTCAACAGAAACGTTTATCTCTATGAGATGAATGCTTACCTCACAAAGGAGTTTTTCGAAAACCTTCTCTCCAGTTTTTACCTGAAGAATTTTCTTATTTCACCTTAGGCCTCTATGTGCTCCCAAATATCCCTCTGCCAATTCCGCAAAAACAGTTGAAAAGAAAGGTTTAAGTCTGTGAGATAAATTCACCTATCACAAAGTTGTTTCTCAGGAAGCTTGTTTCTAGTATTTATCTGAGTATATTTCCTTTGTCAGCATAAGCTTGAATGCAATCCTAAATGTCCTTTCTCAGATTCCACAAAAACAGTGTTAACAAACTGATCTATGAGAGGAAATTGTAATTCTGTGAGATGAATTCACCAATTAGAAAGCAGTTTCTCAGAAAGCTTCTTTCTAATTTTTATCTGAGCATATTTCCTTTCCCACCATAGGCTTCAATGGGCTCCCAAATATCCATTCTCGGACACCACAAAAACAGTGAAGCCAAAGTGCTCCCTCAATGGAAACGTTTAGCTCTATGAGATGAATGCTCACATCATAAAATGGTTTCTCAGAAAGCTTCTCTCCAGTTTTTACCTGAAGACTTTTCTTTTTTAACCTTAGGCCTCTATGTGCTCCCAAATATTCCTCTTCAGATTCCACAAAAACAGTGCTACCAAACTGCTCAATGAAAAGAAAGGTGTAACTCTGTGAGACAAATTCACCCATCACAAAGCAGTTTCTCAGAAAGCATCTTTCCAGTTTAAATCTGATGATATTTCCTTTTTCACCATAGGCTTCAATGTGCTCCCAAATACATCCTCTCAGAATCCACAAAAACAGTGATGCCAAACTGCTCAATCTACAAAAAGGTTAAACTCCATGAGATGAATAAACACATCAAAAACTATTTCTCCAAAAGCTTCTTTCCAGTTTTTATCTGAAGTTATTTCCTTTTCCTTTCTCACCATAGGCTTCTAGAAGCTCCCGAATGTTCCTTTGCAGATTCCATAAAAGAAAGTTGTAACACTCTGTGTTACAATTGTAAAACTCTGTGAAATGAATTTACAAATCCCAAAACAGTATCTCAGAAAGATTCTCTCTAGTTTTTATCTGAGGACATTTCCTTTGTCACCATAGGTTTCAAGGTGATCCAAAATATCCTTTCTTAGATTCCCCAAAAACAGTGCTACCAAACTGCTCCATGAAAAGAAAGGTGTAACTCTGTGAGATGAATTCACACATCACAAAGCAGTTTCTCAGAAAGCTTCTTTTGATTTTTATCTGAGGATATTTCCTTGGTCACCATGGGCTTCAATGTGCTCCATGAAAACGGTGTTATCAAACTGCTCAACCAAAAGAACAATGAAAAAAAGGTATAACATGGTGAGATGAATTCATATATCAAAAAGAACTTTCTCAGAAAGCTTCTTTCTAGTTTCTACCAGAGCATATTTCCTTAGTCACCAAAGCCTTCAATGTGACCAAAAATATCCCTTCTCTGTTTCCTCAACAACAGTGCTACCAAACTGATACATGAAGGGTATTGTGTAATTCTGTGAGATCAATTAACACATCACAAAGCAGTTTCTCAGAAAGCTTATTTTGATTTTTATCTGAGGATATTTTCTTGGTCACTATAGGCTTCAATGCACTCCCAAGTATACTAGTGCAGATTCCACGAAAACAGTGTTATCAAACTGCTCAATCAAAAGAACAATGAAAAAAAGGTGTAACATGGTGAGATGAATTCATGTATCAAAAAGAACTTTTTCAGAAAGCTTCTTTCTAGTTTCTACCTGAGCATATTTCCATATTCACCAAAGCCTTCAATGTAACCAAAAATATCCCTTCTCTGTTTCCTCAAAAACAGTGCTACCAAACTGATACATGAAGACAATTGTGTAATTCTGTGAGGTGAATTAACACATCACAAAGCAGTTTCTCAGAAAGCTTCCTCCTAGTTTTTATATGATGATTTTTTTTGTCACCATAAGCTTCAAAGTGTTCCCCAATATCCCTTTGCAGACTCCACAAAAGCACTATTAGCAAACTGCTCCATGAAAAGAAAGATGTAACACAGTGAGATGAATTCCCACATCACAAGGAAGTTTCTCAGAAAGCTTCTTT
>NW_012110208.1:535184-539112 GCF_000951045.1 Mandrillus leucophaeus | reverse complement strand
TGAATATAAGCTTCAATACACTCCATAGTATCCCACTGCAGATTCCACAAAAACGGTGCAAACAAACTGCTCCAAGAAAAGAAAGGTGAAACTCTGTGAGATGAATTAATACATCACAAAGCAGTTTCTCAGAAAGCTTCTTTCCAGTTTTTATGTGGATATTTCCTTTGTCATCATAATCTTCAATGTGATCCAAAATATCCCTTATCAGATTCCCCAAAAGCAGTGCTACCAATCTGCTCCATGAAAAGAATCGTGTAATGCTGTTAGATGAATTAACACATCTCAAAGCGGTTTCCCAGGGAGCTTCTTTGTAGTTTTTATATGAAGATATTTCCTTTGTCACCATAAGCTTCAATGCTTTTCAAAATATCCCATTGCATATTCTAAGAAAATACGGTTAGCAAACCCCTCAAGGAAAAGAACCATGTACCTCAGTGTGATGAATTCACACAACACAAAGCAGTTTCTCTGAAAGCTTCCTTCTAGTTTTTCTGTGAGGATATTTCCATTTTCACCATATGCCTCAATGCACTCCCAAATATCCTATTGCAGATCCCATGCAAACAGAGTTATCAAAATGCACAATGAAAAAAAAAGGTGTAACTCTGTGAGATGAATTCACACATCACAAAGCAGTTTCTCAGAAAGTTTCTTTCTAGGTTTTGTCTGAGGATATTTACTTTTTCACTATAGGCCTCAATGTGCTCTCATATATCCTTTTGCAGATTTCACAAAAACTGTTAGCAAACTGCACCATGAAAATAAAGGTGTAACTCAGTGGGAAAAATTCACACACCATGAAGAACTATCTCAGAATGTTTCTTTGTAGTTTTTATCTGAGGATATATCCTTAGTCACCATAGTCTTCAATGCGATCCAAAGTATCTCTTCTCAGATTCCCCAAAAACATTGTTACAAATCCGATCCATGAAAACAATCATGTAACTATGTGAGAATAATTAACACATCACTAAGCAGTTTCTCAGAAAGCTTCTTTCTAGTTTTTATATGAGGATATTTCCTTTGTCACTAAAAGCTTCAATGCACTCTGAAATATTTCATTGCAGATTCCAAGAAAACACAGAAAACCACTCAATGAAAAGAACTGTGTAACTCTCTAACATGAATTAACACAACACAAAGCAGTCTGAGAAAGTTTCTATCTAGTTTTTGTCAGAGGATATTTTCTTTTTCACAACAATCTTCAATGCACTCCGAAATATGTCACTGTAGATTCCAAGACAACAGTGTTAGCAAACTGCTCAATGAAAGGAATAGTGTAACACTGGGACATGAATTCACACATCACAAAGCAGTTTCTCAGGAAGCTTCTTTCTAGTTTGTAGCTGATAATATTTCCTTAGTCACCATAGCCTTCAATGTGATCCAAAATATTCCTTCTAATATTCCCCAAAAGCAGTGCTACCAAACGGATCCATGAAATGAATCATGAAACCCTGTGAGATGAATTAACACATCTAAGAACAGTTTCTCAGAAAGCGTATTTCCAGTTTTTATATAAGGATATTTGCTTTGTCACAATAAGAAAACAGTGTTATCAAACAGATCAATGAAAAGAACAGTGTAACCCTTTGGGATTAATTCACACATTACAAAGCATGTTCTCAAAAAGCCTCTCTCTAGTTTTTACCTAAGGATACATAGTTTTTATATATATAGTTTTTAGGCCTCAATGTGGTCCCAAATATACCTTTGCAGATTTCACAAAACAGTGTTATCAAACAGCTCAATGAAAACAACTGTGTAACTCTTGGAGATGAATTCACACATCACAAAGCAGTTTCTCAGAATGTTTCTTCCTAGTTTTTATCTGAAGACATTTTCTTTGTCACCATAGGCTTCAATGAGATCCAAAATATCCCTTCTCTAATTCCCCCAAAAAAGTGCTACAAAACTGATCCAGGAAAAGAATCGTGTAACTCTGTGAGAAAAATTGACAAATCACAAAGCAGTTTCTCAGAAAGCTTCTTTCTTCTTCTTGTCTGAGGATATTTCTTTTGTCACCATAAGCTCCAATGCGCTCCAAAACACCCCCATTGCAGATTGCATGAAAACTGCTTTAGGAAGCTGCTCAATGAAAAGAACAGTGCAGTTCTGTGAGATGAACTCACACATCACAAAGCAGTTTCTTATAAAGCTTCCCCATAGTTTTTATCTGAGGATATATCCTTTTTCACCATAGGTCTCAATGCACTCCCATATGTCCCTTTGACATTCCACTAAAACAGTGTTATCAAACAACTCAATGAAAAGAATTGTGTAACTGTGAGATTAATTCACACATTGCAGAGACGTTTCTCAGAAAGATTCTTTCTAGTTTTTATCTGAGGATATTTCCTTTGTTACCATAGGCTTCAATGTGATCCAAAGTATCCCTACCAGATAGCCCAAAAACAGTGCTATCAAACTGACCCATGAAGAGAATCATGTAACTCTGTGAGAAGAATTCACAAATCACAAAGCAGTTTCTCAGAAAGATTCTTTCTTCTTTTTGTCTGAGGATATTTCCTTTGTCACCATAAGCTTCAATGCACTCTGAAATATCCCATTGCAGATTCCATGAAAACAGTGCTAGCAAGCTACTCAATAAGTAGAACAGTGTAACTCTGTGAGATGAATTCTGACATCACAGAGAAGTTTCTCACAAAGCTTTTTTCTAGTTTTTAATCTGAGAATATTTTATTTGTCTCCATAGGCTTCAGTGCGATCCAAAGTATCCCTTCTCAGATACCCCAAATATAGTGCTACCAAGCTGATCCAGGCAAAGTATCATGAAACTCTGTGAGAAGAATTCACAAATCAAATAGCAGTTTCTCAGAATGCTTCTTTCCAGTTTTTATCTGAGGATATTTTCTTTGTCAGCATAAGCTTCAATGTGCTCTGAAATATCCCACTGCAGATTCCAAGAAAACAGTGTTAGCAAACTACTCAATGAAAAGACTGGTGTAACTCTGTGAGAGGAATTTTCACGTCACAAAGCAATTTCTCAGAAGATTTCTTTCTCGTTTTTACCTGAGCAAGTTTCCTTTATCACTATAGGTCTCAATGCACTCCCAAATATCCCATTTCAGACACCAAGAAAACAGTATTAGCATTAGTATTGTTCAATGAAAAGAACAGTGTAACTCTGTGAGATTGAGTCACACATCACAAAGCAGTCTCTCAGAAAGCTTCTCTTTGGTTTTTTGTCTGAGGATATTTCCTTTGTCACCATAGATTTCAATGAGCTCCCAAAATATCCTGTTGTAGTTTCCAGGAAGACAGTGTTATGAAACTGCTCAATGAAAAGAACCATGTACATCTGTGAGATGAATTCACAGATGACAAAAAACTTTCTAGAAATCCTCTTTCTAGTCTTTATCTGAGGATATTTCCTTTGTGACCATAGGTTTCCATGCAATCCAAATTATCCGTTTTCAGATTCCCCAAAAACAGGGCTACCAAACTGATCCATGAAAACAATCGTGTAACTCTAAGAGATGAATTCACCAATCACAAAGCAGATTCTAAGAAAAATTCTTTCCAGCTTTTATCTGAGGATATTTCCTTTGTCACCATAGGCTTGAATGCCCTCCCAAATATCCTATTGCAGATTCCACGAAAACAGTGTTATCAAACTGTTCAATGAAAAATACGGTGTAACTTTGTGAGATGAAATCACATATCACAAAGCAGTTACTCAGAAAACAACTTTCCACTTTTTATCTGAGGGTCTTTCCTTTTCCACAAGAGGCCTCAAAGTGCTCCCAAACATCTCTTTGCAGATTCCACGAAAACTGTGTTAGAAAACTGCTCCATGAAAAGAAAGGTGTAACTCTGTGAGACAAATTCACACATCACAAAAGGACTTTCTTAGAAATCTTCTTTCTAGTTTTTATCTGAGGATATTTCCTTTGTCACCATA
>NW_012110208.1:531292-534609 GCF_000951045.1 Mandrillus leucophaeus | reverse complement strand
GATGGTCTCGATCTCCTGACCTCGTGATCCGCCCGTCTCGGCCTCCCAAAGTGCTGGGATTACAGGCTTGAGCCACCGCGCCCGGCCACAAAGTGGTTTCTAAGAAAGAATTCTTCTGTTTTTATATGGATATTTCCTTGTCCCAATAAGCTCCAAAACACTCCAAAATATCCCATTGCAGATTCCAGGAAAACAGTGTTAGCAAGCTCCTCAATGAAAAGAAAAGTGTAACTATGTGAGATTAAATCACACAACACAAAGCAGTTTCTCAGAAAACTTATTTCTAGTTTTCGTCTGAGGATATTTCCTTTTCACAACAGGCCTCAGTACGTTCACACATATCCCTTTGCAGATTCCACAAAAATAGTGTTAGCAAGGTTCTACGTGAAAACAAAGGTGTAAACCTGTGAGATGAATTCACACATCATAAGACAGTTTCTCAGAAAGCTTCTTTATTTTGTTGTCGGAGGATAATTCCTTTGTTACCATATTCTTCAATGCGCTCTGAAATATCCTATTGCAGTTTCCTCAGCAACAGTGCTACCACACTGCTGCATGAAAAAAATAGTGTAACTCTGTGAAATGAATTTACACATCACAAAGCTGTTTCTCAGTAAGATTCTTACTAGTTTTTATTTGAAGATATTTCATATTTCACTGTATTCCTCTATGTGTTCCCGAATATCCCAATGCAGATTCCACGAAAAACATGTTAGCAAACTTCTCAAAGAAAAGGACCATGCAACTTTCTGAGATGAATTCACGTATCACAAAGCAGTTTCATAGAAAGGTTGTTTTTGGTATTTATCTGTGGATATTTCCTTGTCACCAGAGGCTTCAGTGCACTCCAAAATATCCTATTGCAGATTCCACGAAAACAGTGTTTTCAAACTGCTCAATGAAAAGAATGGTGTAACTCTGTGAGATGAATTCACACATCATAAAGCGGTTTCTCAGAAAGCTGTTTTCTAGTTTTCATCTGAGAATATCTTCAATTTCACCACAGGAGTCAGTGCGCTCCTAAATATCCCTTTGCAGATTCCATGAAAACAGTGTTAGGAAACTACTAAATGAAAAGAAAGGGTTAACTCAGTGAGATGAATTCACACAACACAAAGAGCTTTCTCAGAAAGCTTCTTTCTAATTTTTATCTGAGGATATTTCCTTTGTCACCATAGGCTTCAATGTCATCCAAAATATCCCTTCTCAGATTCTCCAAAAACCGTGCTACCAAACTGCTGCATGAAAAGAATCATGTAGCTCTGTGAGATGAACTCACAAATCATAAAACAGTTTCCCAGAAAGCTTCTTTCTAGTTTTTGTCTGAGGATATTTCCTTTGTCAACATAAGCTTCAACTCTTTCTGAAATATCCCATTGCAGATTCCATGAAAAAAGTGTTAGCAAACTACTCAATGAAAATTACAGTGTACTTTCGTGAGATGAAGTCACATATCGCAAATCAGTTCCCCAGAAAGCTTCTTCTTGGTTTTTATCTGAGGATATTTATTTGTTACCAGAGGCTTCAATGCGCTCCAAAATATCCAATTGCAGATACCACTAAACAGTGTTATGAAACTGCTCAATGAAAAGAACGATGTAACATTGTAAGATGAATTACACATCACAAAGCAGTTTCTCAGAAAGACTCTTTCTAGTTTTTGTCTGAGGACATTTCCTATTTCACTGTAGGCCTCAAGGCGGTTCCAAATATCCCTTTACAGATTCCACGAAAACATTGTTAGTAAACTGTTCCATGTAAAGAAAGGTGTAGCTCTGTGAGATGAATTCACACATCTCATAGAACTTTCTCAGAAAGCTTCTTTCTAGTTTTTATCTGAGGATATTTCCTTTGTCACTGTAGGATTCAATGTGATCCAAAATATCCTTTCTCAGATTCCTCAAAAACAGTGCTGACAGAATGATCCATAAAAAGAATCGTGTAATGCGATCAGATGAATTAAAACATCTGAAAGTAGTTTCTCAGAAAGCTTCTTTTTGGTTTTTATATGAGGATATATCCTTAGTCACCATAGACTTCAATGCAATCCAAAATATCCCTTCTCAGAATCCCCAAAAACAGTGCTAAGAAACTGCTCCATGAAAAGAATCATGAAACTCTGAGATGAATTCACAAATCACAAAGCAGTTTCTCAGAAAGCTTCTTTCTATTTTTTGTCTTAGGATATTTCCTTTGTCACCAAAAGCTTCAATGCACTCTGAAATATCCCATTTCAGATTCCAAGAAAACAGTGTTAGCAAACTGCGCAATGAAAATAACAGTGTAACTCTGTGAGATAAATTGACACAACACAGAGTAGTTTCTCAGAAAGCTTCTTTCTGGTTTTTATCTGAGGATATTTCCTTTTTCACCATAGGCCTCAAGGAACTCCCAAATATCCCTTTGTAGATTCCATGAAAATAGTGTTAGGAAACTACTCCATGAAAAGAGAGCTGTAACTCTTTTTGATGAATTCACACATCACAAAGAACTTTCTCAGAAAGCTTCTTTCTAATTTTTATCTGATTATATTCCATTTTTCACTATAGACCTCCATGTGCTCCCCATTATCCCTTTGCAGATTCCACGAAAGCAGTGCTACCAATTTGATCTATGGAAAGAAACGTGTAAGTCTGTGAGTTGATACATAAATCACAATGCAGTTTCTCAGAAAGCTTCTTTCTAGTTTTTATATTATGATATTTCCTTTGTCACCATAAGCTTCAATGCATTCCGAAATATCCTATTGCAAATTCCGTGAAAACAGTGTTATCAAAGTGCTCAATGAAAAGTAACATGTAACTCAACTCTGTGAGATGAATTCACATATCACAAAGCAGTTTCTCAGAAAGCTTCTTTCTAGTTTATATCGGAGGATATTCTGCTTTTCACTAGAGGCCTCAATGGGCTCTGAAATATTCCTCAGCAGATTCTACAAAAACAGTATTAGAAAACTGTTCCATGACAAGAAAAGTGTAACTCTGTGAGGTGAATTCACACATCACAAAAATGTTTCTCAGAAAGCTTCTATCTAGTTTTTATCTGAGGATATATACTTTGTCACCATTGTCTTCAATGCAATCCAAAATATCCCTTCTCAGATTCCACAAAAATAGTGCTAAAAAACTGTCCCATGAAAAGAATCTTGTAACTCTGTGAGATGAATTAACACGTCTGAAAGCATTTAAATAGAAAGTTTCTCTCTAATTTATTTTATTTTATTTTATTTTTTTTATTTTTTGGGACGGAGTTTCGCTCTGTCGCCCAGGCTGGAGTGCAGTGGCCAGATCTCAGCTCACTGCAAGCTCCGCCTCCCG
>NW_012110208.1:527014-530477 GCF_000951045.1 Mandrillus leucophaeus | reverse complement strand
TAGGCCTCAATGCGCTCCCAAATATCAATTTGCAGATTCCATGAAAACAGTGTTTGCAAACGGATCCATGAAATGAAAAGTGTCACTCTGTGAGATTTCACACATCACAAAGAACTTTCTCACAAAGCTTCTTTCTAGTTTTTATCTGAGGATATTTGCTTTGTCACTGAAGGCTTCAATATGATACAAATTATCTCTTCACAGATTCCCCAAAAACTGTGCTACCAAACTACTCCTTGAAAGGAACCATGTAACTCTGTGAGATGATATAACTCATCAGAAAGCATTTCCTCAGAAAGCTTCTTTCTAGTTTTTATATGAGGATATTTCCTTTGTCACCAAAAGTTTTAATGCACACAGAAATATCCCTTTGCAGATTCCATGAAAACAGTGTTCACAAACTGCTCAATCAAAAGTACTGTGTAACTCATTGACATGAATTAACACATCAGAAATCCATTTCTCATAAAGCTTCTTTGTAGTTTTTATCTGAGGATATTTCCTTTTTCACCATAGGAATCAATGCGCTCGCAACAATCCCTTTGCAGATTCCATGGAAACAGTGTTAGCAAACTGCAACATATAAAGAAAGGTGTAACTCTGTGAAATGAACTCACACATCACAAAGAAGTTTCTCAGAAAGATTCTCTCTAGTTTTCATCTGAGGATATATCCTTTGTCACCAGAGTCTTCAAAGACATCCAAGATATCCCTTCGTAAATTCCCCAAAAACAGTGCTATCAAACTTCTCTATGAAAAGAAAGGTGTAACTCTGTGAGATGAATGCAAAAATCACATAGCACATTCTCAGGGAGCTTCTTTCTAGCCTTTGTCAGAGTATATTTCCTTTGTCACCATAGGCTTCAATGCGATCCAAAATATCTCATTGCAGATACCAAGAAAAGAGTATTAGCAAACTGCTCAATGAAAAGAACAGTGTAACTCTGTGAGATCAATTCACACATCACGAAGCAGTCTCTTGGAAAGCTTATTTTTGGTTTTTGTCTGAGGAAATTTACGTTGTTACCATAGGCTTCAATGAGCTCCCAAATATCCTGTTGCAGTTTCCAGGAAGACAGTGTTATCAAACTGCTCAATCAAAAGAATGGTGTACATCTGTGCAATGAATTAACAAATCACCAAGAACTTTCTTAGAAAGCTTCCTTTAGTTTTTATCTGAGGATATTTTCTTTATCACTCTAGGCTTCAATTTCGATCCAAAATATCCCTTCTCGGATTCCCCAAAAAGAGGGCTACCAAACTGATCCATGAAAACTTTCATGAGCTCTATAAGATGAATTCACAAATCACAAAGCAGTATCTAAGAATGATTCTTTCCAGCTTTTACCTGAGGATATTTCCTTTGTCACCATAGACTTCAATGAGCTCCCTAATATCCTATTGCAGATTCCAAGAAAGTAGTGTTATCAAGCTGTTCAATGAAAAGTATGGTGTAACTATGTGAGATAAATTCACAAATCACAAACCAGTTTCTGAGTAAGCTTCTTTCTAGTTTTTCTCTGAATATATTTCCTTTGTCACCATAAGTTTCGATGCACTCTGAAATATCTGATTGCAGATTCCAAGAAAACAGTGTTAGCAAACTCCTCAATGAAAACAACATTGTAATTCTCTGAGATGAATTCACACATCAAAAGCACGTTCTCAGAAAGATTCTTTCTAGTTTTTATGTGAAGATATTTCCTTCTTCACTCTAGGACCCAGTGTGCTCCAAATATCACTTTACAGTTTCCACAAAAGCAGTGTTAGCAAACTGATCCATCAAAAGAAACGTGTAACTCCGTGAGATGGATTCACACATCATGAAGAAGTTTCCCAAAAAGCTTCTTTCTAGTTTTGATCTGAGGATATTTCCTTTGTCACCATAGGCTTCAAAGTGATCAATAATATCTCTCTCAGATTACCCAAAAACAGTGCTACCAACTCATCCATGAATAGAATCCTGTAAGTCTGTGAGATGAATTAACCCATCACAAAGCAGATTCTCAAAATTGTTCTAGTTTTTATATGAGGATATTTCCTTTGTCTGTATGAGCTCCAATGCACCCCAAAATATGTCATTGCAGATTCCAAGAAAACTATGTTAGCAACTCCCTCAATGACAAGAACAGTGTAACTCTGTGAGATGAATTCACACATCACAAAGCAACTTCTCAGAAAGCTTCTTTCTAGTTTTTGTCTGAGGATCTGTCCTTTTTCACCACAGGCCTCATTGTGTTCCTGAATATCCATTTGCAGGTTCCATGAAAACAGTATTAGAAAACTACTCCATGAAAAGAAAAGTGTAAATTTGTGGGATGAATTCACACATCACAAAGCAGTTTCTCAGAAAGCTTCTTTTTGGTTTTTGTCTGAGGATATTTCCTTTGTCACTATATTCTTCAATGCACTCCCCAATATCCTATTGCAGATTCCATGAAAGCAGTTTCAGCAAACTGCTCCAAGAAAAGAATCGTGCTACTCTGTGAGATGAATACACATATAACAAAGCAGTATCTCAGAAAGCTTCTTTCTAGTTTTTAATATGAGAATATTTCCTTTTTCAAAATATGCATTAATGAGATCCAAAATGTCCCTTTTCAGATCCCCCAAAAACTGTGTTACTAAACTGCTCCATGGAAAGAATGGTGGAACTCTGTGAAATGAATTCACAAATCTCAAAGCAGTTTCTCAGAAAGTTTCTTTCTCGATTTTATCTGAGGATATTTCCCTTTTCACCATAGGCCTCAATGTGCTCTCAAATATACCCTTGAGGATTGAAGAAAACAGTGTTAGCAAACTGCTCCATGAAAAGAAAGGTGTAAATCTGTGACATGAATTCACACATCACAAAGCAGTTCCTCAGAAATCTTCTATCTAATTTTTATCTGAGGATATTTCCTTTTTAACCATATTCCTCACTGTGCTCCCAAGTATCCCATTGCAGATTCCATTTAAAAAGTGTTAGCAAACTTCTCAATGAAAAGAAAGGTGTAACTCTGTGAGATGGAAACACGTATCACAAAGCAGTTATAACCTGAAATGAAAAACAGAAAGAAGTGTTCCAAGAAACTGCTCTCTGATGTGTGCATTCATTTCAGAGAGTTAAAGCTTACTCTACGTTGCCCACTGTGGAAACTCTGTCTTTGAAGAATCTGTGAAGGGATATTAAGTGGTGCCCGGAGGCTTGTGGTGAGAAAGGAAACTTCTTCTGATGAAAACTGCAGAGAAGCTCTAGGAGCAAGTGCTTTGTGATGTGTGTATTCATCTCATAAAGTTAAATCATTCTTTGGATTGAGCAGTTTGAAATCACTGTTTCTGTGAAACCTGGGAAAGGATATTTGGGAACATTCTTAAGAATATGCTGTTCAAGATGGATTAGAGACTTAAATGTAGGACCTAATACCATAAAAACCCTAGAGGAAAACCTAGGTAGTACCATTCAGGACATAGGCATGGGCAA
>NW_012110208.1:509577-526189 GCF_000951045.1 Mandrillus leucophaeus | reverse complement strand
TCACACACCGGGGCCTATTATGGGGAGGGGGGAGGGGGGAGGGATTGCATTGGGAGTTATACCTGATGTAAATGACGAGTAGTTGGGTGCTGACAAGTTGATGGGTGCAGCACAGCAACATGGCACAAGTATACATATGTAACAAACCTGCACGTTATGCACATGTACCCTAGAACTTAAAGTATAATGATAAAAAATAATTTAAAAAAAAGAAAAGAAAATTATTTCCTCAATAAATTACCTTGACATTGTTGTTGACAATCAAAAAAAAAAAAAAAAAAGAATATGCTGAAAAAGAAATACCCACCGATTAAAACCAGAAGGAAATACTCTGTGAAAATGCTCTAGGTCACATGAAGTCCACTTGCACAGTTAAGCTTCTGTTTTCATTGAGCAGTGCTCTACCACTGTTTTAGGTTAGTCAGCCTAGGGATACTCGGAAGCGCTTTGAGGCTTACGGTGGAAGCGGAAATATCTTCAGATAGATACTGGAGAGAAGATTTCTGAGGAGCTGCTTTGTGACGTGTGCATTCCACTCACAGAGTTATACTGTTCTTCGTATAGAGGATTGGGGAATACTCTGTGGAGAAAAAGCTACCAGGGGACATCCAGGAGTATATGGACAGCTACGGTGAAAAAGAAAATCTCCTCAGACAAAAACTGTTAAGAAGCTTTCTGTGAAACTGCTTTGTGATAGATATGTCTATTCATCTCACATAGATTAAACTTTCTTTCTATTAAGGAGTTTTGAAACTGCGTCATGGATGGATTAACGAATGGACATTTGGGAGCACATTCAGGCCTGTGGGGAAATATTAGTTATTTTCAGATAAAAACTGGAGAGAAGCTTTCTGAGAAACTGCTTTGTGATGTGTCCATTCCACTCAGGGACTTGTACCTCTTTTCTCCTACGACAGTGTTTGAACACTGTTCCTGTAAAACTGAAAAAGTGATATTTTGCAGCGCTTTGAAGACTGTGGCAAAAAGTGAATTATCCTGCAAAAAACCCAGAAAGAAGCATTCCAGGAAACTGCTCTCTGACGTGAGCATTCATTTCAGAGAGTTAAAGCTTACGCTGCTTTGCCCAGTTTGGAAACTCTGTCTCTGACTAATCTGTGAAGGGATATTAAGTGGAGCCTGGAGGCTTGTTGTGAGAAAGGAAACGTCTTCCAATGAAAACTGGAGAGAACCTTTTGGAGCAACTACTTTGTGAGGTGTGTATTCATCGCATAGAATTAAATCATTCTTTGGATTGAGCAGTTTGAAATCACTGTTTCTCTGGAAACTGGGAAAGGACATTTGGGATCGCTCTTAAGAACATGCTGAAAAAGAAAGACCTTCCGTTACAAACCAGAAGGAAATTTTCTGTGAAACTGCTCTAGGTCACCTGAAGTCCACTGGCACCGTTAAGCTTCTGTTTTCATTGAGGAGTATTCTAACACTGTTTTAGGTTACTCAGCTAAGGGATATGCGGGAGTGCTTTGAGGCTTACCGTGGAAACGGAAACATCTTCAGATAGGTACTGGAGAGATTTCCGAGTAGCTGCTTTGTGACGTGTGCATTTCACTCACAGAGTTATACTTTTCTTCTCATAGAGGATTGGCAAATCCCGTTTTGTGAAAAAGCTACCAGGGGACATTCGGGAGTATATGGACGGCAATAGTGAAAAAGGAAATACCCTCAGACAAAAACTGGAAAGAAGCTTTCTGTGAAACTGCTTTGTGATAGATAAGTCTATTCATCTCACGTAGATAAAACTTTCTTTCTATTATGCAGTTTTGAAACTGCAACATCAATGGATTCGCGAAGGGACATTCGAGAGCACATTCAAGCCTGTGGGCAAATAGGGCATATCTTCAGATAAAAACTGGATAGAAGCTTTCTGAGAAAGTGCTTTGTGATGTGTACATTCCACTCAGAGAGGTATACATCTTTTCTCATGAGGCAGTGTTTGAACACTGTTCCTGTAAAACTGAAAAAGTGATATTTTCCACTGCATTGAAGACTATGGTGAAAAGTGAAATATTCTGAAATACAACCCAGAAAGAAGCGTTCCAAGAAATTGCTCTCTGACGTGTGCATTCATATCAGAGAGTTAAAGCTTACACTACGTTGCCCAGTTTGGAAACTCTGTATTTGAGGTATCTGTGAAGAGATATTAAGTGGCGCCCAGAGGCTTACTGTGAGAAAGGAAACGTCTTCCAATGAAAACTGGAGAGAAGCTTTCAGAGCAACTGCTTTGTGATGTGTGTATTCTTCTCACAGAGTTAAATCATATTGGGATTGAGCAGTTTCAAATCACTGTTTCTGTGGAACCTGAGAAAGGACATTTGGGAACTCTCTTAAGAATATGGTGAAAAATAAATATCCTTAAATAAAATCCAGAAGGAAACTTTCTTTGAAACTGTTCTAGGTCACGTGAAGTCCACTTGCACAGATAAGCTTCTGTTTTCATTGAGCAGAATTCTAACACTGTTTAAGTTAGTCAGGTTAGGGATACTCAGGAGCGCTTTGAGGCTTATGATGAAAACGGAAATATCTTCAGATACATACTGGAGAGAAAATTTCTGAGGAGCTGCTTTGTGATGTGTGCATTCCACTCACAGAGTTATACTTTTCTTCTCATAGAGGATTGGTTAATCCCATTTGGAGAAAAAGCTACCAGGGGACATTCGGGAGTATATGGATGACAATGGTGAAAAAGGAAATATCCTCAGACAAAAAATGGGAAGAGGGTTTCTGTGAAACTGCTTTGTGATAGATATGTCTATTCATCTCACATAGATAAAACTTTCTTTCTATTACGCAGTTTTGAAACTGCATCATGGACGGATTTGCGAAGGGACATTCGGGAGCACATTTAGGCCTCTGGGGAAATACCACATATATTCAGATAAAAACTGGATAGAAACTTTCTGAGAAACTGCTTTGTGATGTATGCATTCCACTCAGGGAGTTATACCTCTTTTCTCACAAGGCAGTGTTTGAACACTGTTCCTGTAAAACTGAAAAAGTGATATTTTCCACTGCATTGAAGACTACGGCGAAAAGTGAAATATCCTGAAATGAAACCCAGAAAGAAGCGTTCTAAGAAACTGCTCTCTGACGTGTGCATTCATTTCAAAAAGTTGTAGCTTACACTACGTTTCCCAGTTTGGAAACTCTGTCTTTGAGGAATCTGTGAAGGGTTATTAAGTGGCTCCCGGAGGCTTGTGGTGAGAAAGGACACGTCTTCTGATGAAAACTGGACAGAAGCTTTTGGAGCAACTTCTCTGTGATGTTTGTATTCATCTCATAGAGTTAAACCATTCTTTGGATTGAGCAGTTTGAAATCACTGTTTCTGTGGAACCTGAGAAAGAATATTTGGGAACACTCTTAAGAATATGCTGAAAAAGAAATACCCTCCAATAACAACCAGAAGGAAACTTTCTGTGAAACTGTTCTAGATCACATGAAGTCCACTCGCACAGCTAAGCTTCTGTTTTCATTGAACAGTATTCTAACACTGTTTTAGGTTAATCAGCTAAGGGATCCTCAGGAGGACTTTGAGGCTTATGGTGAAAACATAAATATGTTCAGATAGATACTGGAGAGATTTCTGAGGAGCTGCTTTGTGACATGTGCATTCCACACACAGAGTTATACTTTTCTTCTGATAGAGGATTGGGGAATGCCGTCTGGAGAAATAGCTACCAGGGGACATTCAGAAGTATATGGACAGCTATGGTGAAAAAGGAAAGATCCACAGAAAAAAGCTAGAAAGAAGGGTTCTGTGAAACTGCTTTGTGATAGATACGTCAATTCATCTCACGTAGATAAAACTTTCTTTCTATTACAAAGTTTTGAAGCTTTCTGAGAAACTGCTTTGTGATGTATGCATTCCAATCAGAGACTTATACCTCTTTTCTCATAAGGCAGTGTTTGAACACTGTTCCTGTAAAACTGAAAAAGTGATATTTTCCACTGCATTGAAGACTATGGCAAAAAATGAAATTTCCTGAAATAAAACCCAGAAAGAAGCATTCCAAGAAACTGCTCTCTGATGTATGCATTCATTTCAGAGAGTTAAAGCTTGCCCTACATTGCCCAGTTTGGAAACTCTGTCTTTGAGGAATCTGTGAGGGGATATTAAGTGTCACCCATAGGCTTACTGTGAGAAAGGAAACATCTTCCAATGAAAACTGGAGAGAAGCTTTCAGAGCAACTGCCTTGTGATGTGTGTATTCATCTCATAGAGTTAAAGCATTCTTTGGATTGAGCAGTTTCAAATCACTCTTTCTGTGGAACCTCAGAAATGACATTTGAGAATGCACTGAAGAATATGCTGAAAAAGAAACACCGTCCGATAAAAACCAGAAGGAAACTTTCTGTAAATTGCTCTAGGTCACATGAAGTCCACTCACACAGTTAAGCTGCTGTTTTCATTGAACAGTATTTTAACACTATTTTAGGTTTGTCAGCTAAGGGATACCCGGGAACGCTTTGAGGCTTATGGTGAAAATGGAAATATCTTCAGATAGATACTGGAGAGAAGATTTCCGAGGAGCTGCTTTGTGACTTGTGAATTCCACTCACAGAGTTATACTTTTCTTCTCATAGCGGATTGGGGAATCCCATCTGGAGAAAAAGCTACCAGGGGACATTCCGGATTATATGGACGGCTATGGTGTAAAAGGAATATCCTCAGAGAAAAAGTGGAAAGAAGCTTTCTGTGAAACTGCTTTGTGATAGATATGTCTACTCATCTCACACAGGTAAAGCTTTGTTTATATTACGCAGTTTTGAAACTGCATCATGGACGGACTCGCGAATGGACATTTGGGAGCACTTTCAGGCCTGTGGGGTAATAGGAGTTATCTTCAGATAAAAACTGGAGAGAAGTTTTTTAAGAAACTGCTTTGGGATGTGTACATTCCACTCAGGGAGTTATACCTCTTTACTCATAAGACAGTGTTTGAACAGTGTTCCTGTAAAATTGAAAAAGTGATACTTTTCAGCGCATTGATGACTATGGTGAAAAGTGAAAACCCAGAAAGAAGCGTTGCATGAAACTGCTCTCTGATGTGCGCATTCATTTCAGAGAGTTAAAGCTTACACTACATTGCTCAGTTTATAAACTCTGTCTTTGAGAAACTTGAGGGGATATAAAGTGGCACACGGAGGTTTGTGGTGAGAAAGGAGTCATCTTCCAATGAAAACTGGAGAAAAGCTTTCGGAGCAACTGCTTTGTGTTGTGTGTATTGATCTCATAGAGTTAAATCATTCTTTGGATTGAGCAGTTTGAAATCACTGTTTCTGTGGAACCTGAGAATGGACTTCTGGGAACGTTCTTAAAAATATGCTGAAAAAGAAATACCCTCTGATAAAAACCAGAAGGAATCATTCTGTGAAACTGCTCCAGGTCACGTGAAGTCCACTCGCACAGTTAAGCTTCTGTTTTCATTGAGCAGTATTCTAACACTGTTTTTGGTTAGTCGGTTTGGGATACTCGGGAGCGCTTTGAGACTTACGGTAAAAACGGAAGTATCTTCAGATAGATACTGCAGAGATGATTTCTGAGGAGCTGCTTTGTGACGTGTGCATTCCATTGACAGAGTTATACTTTTCTTCTCATAGACGATTCGGGAATACCGTTTGGAGAAAATGCTACCAGGGGACATTCGGGAGTATATGGATGGCTATGGTGAAAAAGGAAATATCCTCAGACAAAAACTGGAAAGAAGCTTTCTATGAAACTGCTTTGTGATAGATATGCCCATTCATCTCACATAGATAAAACTTTCTTTCCATTACGCATTTTTAAGAAGTCGTCATGGACGGATACGTGAAGGAACTTTCAGGAGCACATTCAGGCCTATGGAGAAATAGGAAATATCTTCACATAAAAAATGGAGTGAAGCTTTCTGAGAAACAGCTTTGTGATACGTGCATTCCACTCAGGTAGTTATACCTCCTTTCTCATAAGGCAGTGTTTGCACACTGTTCCTGTAAATCCGAAAATGTGGTATTTCGGAGTGCATTGAAGACTATGGCAAAAAGTGAAATATCCTCAAATAAAACTGAGAAAGAACCATTCCAAGAGACTGTTCTCTGATATGTGCATTCATTTCACAGAGTTAAAGCTTACTCTACTTTGCCCAGTCTGGAAACTCTCTTTGAGGAATCTGAAGGGATATTAAGTGGCACCAAGAAGCTTGTTGTGAGCTAGGAAACATCTTCCGTTGAAAACTGGAGAGAAGCTTTCTGAGCAACTGCTTTGTGATGTGTGTATTCAGCTCATAGAGTTAAAACATTCTTTGGATTGAGCAGTTTGAAATCACTGTTTTTGTGGAATCTGAGGAAGGACATTTGGGAACCCAATTTAGAATACGGACAAAGAAATATCCTCAGGTAAAATCCAGAGGGAAGCATTCTGTGAAACTGATCTGTGTCATCTTAATTCCTCTCACTCAGTTAAACCTCTCTTTTCATTCAGCAGTTTTCTAACCCTGTTTATGTTTAGCATGTGAAGGGATATTCGGGAATGCTTTGAGGCTTATGGTGAAAAAGGAAATATATTCAGACGGAAACTGGAGAGAAGTTTTCTGAGGAACTGCTTTGTGACGTGTGCATTCCACTCACAGTGTTATACCTCTCTTCTCATACAGCATCGGGGAAACTCTTTTGGGGAAGAAGGTACCAAGTGATATTCAGGAGCATGTTGAATAGTATGGTGAAAAGGGAAATAGCCTCAGACAAAAACTGGAAGGAAGCTTTCTATGAAACTGCTCTGTGATATCTGTATTCATCTCACATACATAAAGCTTTCTTTACATTACGCAGCTTGGAAACTCTGTTATGGACGGATCCTCAAAGGGACATTTGGAAGCAGTTTCTGGACTATGGTGAAAAAGGATATATCTTCAGATAAAAACTGGGAAGAAACTTTCTGTGAATCTGCTTTTTGCTATGTTTATTCTTCTCACATAGATAAAACTTTCTTTACATTACGCAGCTCAGAAACTCCATCATGGATGGATCCGCGAAGGGATATTCGGGATCACATTCGGGCTTTTGGTGAAAAAGAACATATTATCAGATAAAAACTGGAGAGATGCTTTCTGAGAAACTACTTGGTGGTGTGTGCATTCCACTCAGGGAGTTATACCTTTTTTCTCATAAGGCACTGTTTCAACTCTGTTCCTGTAAAACTAAAAAAGTGATATTCGGAGCACATTGAAGACTATGGCAACAAGTGAAAATCGTCCAATAAAACCCGGAAAGAAGCATTCCAGAAACTGCTCTCTGATATGTCCATTCTTTTCACAGAGTTAAGCTTACTCTATATTTACCAGTTTGGAAAGTCTTTCTTTGAAGATTCTGCAAAGGGATATTAAGTGGCGACCGGGGGCCTGTGGCAAGCAAGGAAATGTTTTCTGTTGAAAACTGGAGAGAAGATTTCTGAGCAACTGCTTTATGGTGTGTGTATTCATCTCATAGAGTTAAATCATTCTTTGGATTCAGCAGTTTGAAATCACTCTTTCTGTGGAACATGAGAGAGGACATTTGGGAAAGCGCTTAAGAATATGCTGAAAAAGGAATACCCTCCGATTAAAAACCACAAGGAAGCTTTCTGTGAAATTGCTCTGTGTCACATGAATTCCACTCTCACAGTTAAGCTTCTGCTTTCATTGAGCTGCATTCTAACACTGTTTTAGTTTAGTCAGCTAAGGGATACTCGGGAGCACTTTGAGGCTTATGGTGAAAACGGAAATACCTTCAGATAGAAACTGGAGAGAAGATTTCCGAGGAGCTGCTTTGTGACGTGTACATTCAACTCACAGAGTTATACTTTTCTTCTCATGGAGGATTGGGGATTGCCTTTTGGAGAAAAAGCTACCACAGGACATTCGGAAGTATATGGATGGCTATGGTAAAAAAGGAAATATCCTCAGACAGAAACTGGAAAGAAGATTTCTGTGAAACAGCTTTGTGATAGATAGGTTTATTCATCTCACATAGATAAAACTTTGCTTATATTATGCAGTTTGGAAATTCCGTCATGGACGGATGCACGAAGGGACGTTCAGGAGCACATTCAGGCCTACGGTGAAAAAGGAGATATCTTCAGATGAAAACTGGATAGAAGCTTTCTGTGAAACTGCTCTGTGCTATGTGTATTCATCTCACCTATATAAAGCTTTCTTTACATTATGCAGCTTGCAAACTCTATCATGGACGGATCCGTGAAGGGACATTCGGGAGCACATTCAGGACTATGGTAAAATAGGAAATATCTTCAGATAAAAACTGCAGAGAAGCTTTCTGAGAAACTACTTTGTGATGTGTGCATTTCACTCAGGGAGATATGCCTCTTTTCCCATAAATCAGTGTTTGAATACTGTTAATGTGAAAGCCTCTCTTTTCATTCAGCAGTTTTCTAACCGTTTATCTTTAGCATGTGAAGCGATATTCGGGAGCACTTTGAGGCTTGTGGTGAAAAAGAAAATATGTTCAGACTGAAATTGGAGAGAAGCTTTCCGAGGAACTGCTTTGTGATGTGTGCATTCCACTCACAGTGTTATACCTATGTTCTCATACAGCATCAGGGAATCTCTTTTGAAGAAAAAGGTACCAAGTGATATTCGGGACGATGTTGATGCCTATTGTGAAAAGGGAAATAGCCTCAGACAAACACAGGAAAGAAGCTTTCTATGAAACTGCTCTGTGATATGTGTATTCATCTCACATAGATAAAGATTTCTTTACATTACACAGCTTGGAAACTCCATCATGGATGAAACCGCAAAGGGATATTCGGGATCACATTCTTCCCTATGGTGAAAAAGGAAATATCGTCGGATAAAAACTGGAGAGAAGTTTTCTGAGAAACTGCTTGGTGATGTGTGCATTCCACTCAGGGAGTTATACCTTTCTTCTCATAAGACACTGTTTGAACACTGTTCCTGTAAAACTAAAAAAGTGATATTTGGAGCACATTGAAGACTATGGCAAAAAGTGAAATGTCATCTAATAAAACCCAGAAAGAAGCATTCCAAGAAATTGCTCTGTGACATGTCCATTCATTTCACAGAGTTAAAGCTTACTCTACATTTCTCAGTTTGGAAAGTCTGTCTTTGAGGATTCTGTGAAGGGATATTAAGTGGCAACCGGAAGCCTGTGGTAAGCAAGGAAACCTCTTCCGTTGAAAATTGGAGAGAAGCTTTCTGAGCAACTCTTTTGTGATGTTTGTATTCATCTCATAGAGTTAAATCATTCTTTGGGTTGAGGAGTTTAAAATAACTTTCTGTGGAATCTGTGAAATGACATTTGGGAATGCTCCTTAGTATATCCCGAAAAAGAAATAACCTCAGATAGAAACCAGAAGGACGCTTTCTGTGAAACTGCTTTGTGTAGTGTAAATTCCACTCGCACAGTTAAGCTTCTGTTTTCATTTAGCAGTATTCTAACACTGTTTTGTTTAGTCTGTGAAGGGATATTCGGGAACACTTTGAGGCTTATGGTGAAAAAAGGAATAACTTCAGAAAGAAACTGAAAAAAGCTTTCTGAAGAGCTGCTTTCTGATGTGTGCATTCCATTCACAGAATTACACTTTTCCTCTCGTAGAGGATTGGGGAATACGGTTTGGAGAAAAAGCTACCAGGGGACATTCGGGAGTATATAGGTGGCTATGGTGAAAGAGGAAATAACCTCAGACAAAAAGTGGAAAGAAGCTTTCTTTGAAACTGCTTTGTGATAGATGTGTCTATTCTTCTCACATAGATAAAAGTTTCTATTACATGGTTTTGAAACGGCATCATGGACGGATTCGCGAAGGGACATTCGGGAGCACATTCAGGTCTGTGGGGAAATAGGACATATCTTCAGATAAAAACTGGAGAGAAGCTTTCTGAGAAACTGCTTTGTGATGTGTGCATTCCACTCAGGCAGTTATGCCTCTTTTCCCATATGGCAGTGTTTGAACACTGTTTCTGTAAAACTAAAAAAATGATACCTTGAAGCGCACTGAGTACTATGGCGAAAAGTGAAACATCGTGAAATAAAACCCAGAAAGAAACGTTCCAAGAAACTGTTCTCTGACGTGTGCATTCATTTCAGAGAGATAAAACTTACACTACGTTGCCCAGTTTGGAAGCTCTGTCTTTGAGGAATCTGTGAAGGGATATTAAGTGGTGCCCGGAGGCTTGTGTTGAGAAAGGAAACGTCTTCCAATGAAAACTGGAGAGAAGCTTTCAGAGCAACTGCTTTGTGATATGTGTATTCATCTCATAGAGTTGAATCATTCTTTGGATTGAGCAGTTTGAAATCACTTTTGCTATGGAATCTGAGAAAGGACAGTTGGGAACACTCTTAAGAATATGCTGAAAAAGTTATACCCTAGGATATAAAACATAAGAAAACTTTCTGTGAAACTGCTCTAGGTCACATGAAGTCCACATGCACAGTTAAGCTTCTGTTTTCATTGAGCAGTATTCTAACACTGTTTTACGTTAGTCAGCTAAGGGATACTCGGGAGCGCTTTGAGGCTTATGGTGAAAACGGAAATATCTTCAGATAGGTGCTGGAGGGAAGATTTCCAAAGAGCTGCTTTTTGACATGAGAATTTCACTCACAGAGTTGTACTTTTCTTCTCATAGAGGATTGGGGAATCCCGCTTGGATAAAAAGCTACCAGGGGCCCTTGGGGAGTATATGTACGGCTATGATGAAAAAGGAAATATCCTCAGACGAAAACTAGAAAGAAACTTTCTGTGAAACCGGTTTGTGATAGATATGTCTATTCATCTCACATAATTAAAGCTTTCTTTCTATTATGCAGTTTTAAAACTGCGTCGTGGACGGATTCACGAAGGCACATACGAGAGCACATTCAGGCCTGTGGGGAAATAGGACATATCTTCAGAAAAAAACTGGAGAGAAGCTTCTGAGAAACTGCTTTGTGATGTGTGCATTCCAGTCAGAGACTTATACCTCTTTTCTCATAAGGCAGTGTTTGAACACTGTTCCTGTAAAACTGAAAAAGTGATATTTTCCGCTGCATTGAAGACTATGGTGAAAAGTGAAATATCCTGATATAAAACCCAGAAAGAAGCGTTCCAAGAAACTGCTCTCTGACGTGTGCATTCATTTCAGAGAGTTAAAACTTACCCTACTTTGCCCAGTTTGGAAACTCTGTCTTTGAGGAATGTGTGAAGGGATATTAAGTGGCCCCCAGAGGCTTGTGTTAAGAAAGGAAACGTCTTCCAATGAATACTGGAGAGAAGCTTTTAGAGCAACTGCTTTGTGGAACCTGAGAAAGGACATTTGGGAACGCTCTTAAGAATATGCTGAAATAGAAATACCCTGCAATAAAAACCAGAAGGAAACTTTCTGTGAAACTGCTCTAGGTCACGTGAAGTGCACTCGCACAGTTAAGCTCGTGTTTTCATTGAGCAGTATTCTAACACTGTTTTTGGTTAGTCAGCTAAGGGATACTTGAGAGCGGTTTGAGGCTTACAATGAAACAGAAATATCTTCATATAGATACTGAAGAGAAGATTTCTGAGGAGCTGCTTTGTGACGTGTGCATTCCACTCACAGAGTTATACTTTTACTCATAGAGGATTGGGGAATCCATTTGGAGAAAAAGCTACCAGGGAACATTCAGGATTATATTTACAGCAATGGTGAAAAAGGAAATATCCTCAGACAAAATCTGGAAAGAAGCTCTCTGTGAAACTGCTTTGTGATAGATAAGTCTATCCATCTCACATAGAAAAAACTCTTTCTATGACACAGTTTTGAAACTGCGTCATGGACGGATTCGCGAAGGGACTTTCGGGAGCACATTCAGGCCTGTGAGGAAATAGGAGATATCTTCAGATAAAAACTGGAGAGAAGCTTTCTGAGAAACTAATTTGTGATGTGTGCATTCAACTTAGGGAGATAAAACTCTTTCCTGATAAGTCAATGTTTGAACACTGTTGTTATAATGCTGAAACAGGGATACTTGCAGCACATTGAAGACTGCGGCAAAAAGTGAAATATCCTGAAATAAAGCCCAGAGAGAAGCGTTCCAAGAAACTGCTTTCTGACGTGTGCATTCCTCTCAGAGAGTTAAAGCTTACTCTACGTTGCTCAGCTTGAAACTCTGTCTTTGAGGAATCTGTGAAGGGATATTAAGTGGCGCCCGGGGACTTGTGTGAGAAAGGAAACATCTTTCATTGAAAACTGGAGAGAAGCATTTGGCACAACTGCTTTTTGATGTGTGTGTTCATCTCATGGAGTTAAATCATTCCTTGGATTGAGCAGTTTGAAATCACTGTTTCTGTGGAACCTTGGAAAGTACATTTGTAAACGCTCTTAAGAATATGCTGAAAAAGAAATACCCTCCGATAAAAACCAGAAGGAAACTTTCTGTCAAACTGCTCTAGGTCACATGAAGTCCACTCACACAGTTAAGCTTCTGTTTTCATTGAGTACTATTCTAACATTGTTTTAGGTTAGTCACCTAAGTTATACTCAGGAGCGCTTTGAGGCTTAAAGTGAAAACCGAAATATCTTCAGATAGATACTGGAGAGAAGATTTCCAGGGAGCTGCTTTGTGACGTTTACATTCCACTCACAGAGTCATACTTTTCTTCTTATGGAGGATTTGTGAATCCCGTTTGGAGAAAAAGCTACCAGGGGACATTCGGGAGTATATGGACGGTGAAGGTGAAAAAGGAAATATCCTCAGACAAAAGCTGGAAAGAAGCTTTCTGTGAAACTGGTTTGTGATAGATATGTCTATTCATCTCACATAGATAAAACTTTCTTTCTATTACGCAGTTTTGAGACTGCATCAGGGAGGGATTTGTGAAGGGACATCGGGAGCACATTTAGGCCTGTGGGGAAAGAGGAGATATCTTCCCATAAAAACTGGAGAGAGGCTTTCTGAGAAACTGCTTTGTGATGTTTGCATTGCACTCAGGGAGTTACATCTCTTCTCATAAGGCAGTGTTTGAACACTGCTCCTGTAAAACTGAAAAAGTGATAATTTGCAGCGCATTGAAGACTATGGCGAAAAGTGAAATATCCTGAAATGAAACCCAGAAAGAAGCGTTCCAAAAACGTACTCTCTGATGTTTGCATTCATTTCCGAGAGTTAAAGCTTATACTACATTGCCTAGTTTGGGAATTCTGTCTTTGATGATCTGTGAAGGGATATTAAGTTGCTCTTGGTTCTTTGTGGTGAGAAAGGATATGTCTTCAGATGAAAAACTATAGAGAAGATTTCAGAGCAACTGCTTTGTGATGTGTGTATTCATCTCTTAGAGTTAAATCATTCTTTGCATGGAAAAGTTTGAAGTCACTGTTTCTGTGGAACCTGAGGAAGGACATTTGGTAGCGCTCTTAAGAATATGCTGAAAAAGAAATATCCTCTGATAAAAACCAGAAGGAACCTTTCTGTGAAACTGCTCTAGCTCACCTGAATTCCACTCGCAAAGTTAAGTTTCTGTTTTCATTGAGCAGTGTTCTAACAATGTTTTAGGTTAGTCAGCTAAGGGATACTTGGGAGCACTTTGAGGCTTAAGGTGATAACGGAAATATCTTCAGATAGACACCGGAGAGAAGATTTTTGAGGAGCTGTTTTGTGACGTGTGCATTCCACTCATAGAGTTAGACTTTTCTTCTCATAGAGGATTGCGGAATCCCGTTTGGAGAAAAAGCTACCAGGGGACCTTAGGAAGTACATGGATGGCTATGGTGAAAAATAAAATATCCTCAGACAAAAACTGGAAAGAAGTTTTCTGTGAAACTACTTTGTGATAGATATGTCTGTTCATCTCACATAGAAAAAAACGTTCTTTCTATTATGCAGTTTTGAGACTGTGTCATGGATGGATTCACGAAGGGAGATTTGGGAGCACATTCAGGTCTGTGGGGAAATAGGACATATCTTCAGCTAAAAACTGCAGCGAAGCTTTCTGAGAAACTGCTTTGTGATGTGTGCATTCCACTCAGGGACTTATACCTCTTTTCTCAAGGCAATGTTCGTACACTGTTCCTGTAAAACTGAAAAAGTGACATTTTGCAGCGCATTGAAAACTATGGTGAAATGTGAAATATTCTGAAATAAAAACCAGAAAGAAGCATTCCAAGAAACTGCTTTCTGACGTGTACATTCATTTCAGAGAGTTAAAGCTTACACTACATTGCCCAGTTTGGAAACTCTGTCTTTGAGGAATCTGTGAAGGGATATTAAGTGGCGCCCGGAGGCTTGTGGTGAGAAAGGAAATGCTTTCTGATAAAAACTACAGAGAATCTCTCAGAGCAACTGCTTTGTAATGTGTGTATTCATCTCATAGATTTAAATCATTATTTGGATTGAGCAGTTTGAAATCACTGTTTCTGTGGAACCTGAGAAAGGACATTTGGGAAAGCTCTTAAGAATATGCTGAAAAAGAAATATACTCTGATAAATACCAGAAGGAAACCTTCTGTGAAACTGCTCTAGGTCACATGAATTCCACTTGCACAGTTAAGCTTCTGTTTTCATTGAGCAGTGTTCTAACACTGTTTTAGGTTAGTCAGGTAAGGGATACTCGGAAGTGCTTTGAGGCTTACGGTGAAAATGAAAATATCTTCAGATAGATACCAGAGAGATTTCCGAGGAGCTGCTTTGTGACGTGTGCATTTCACTCACAGAGTTATACTTTTCTTCTCATAGAGGATTGGCAAATCCCGTTTTGTGAAAAAGCTACCAGGGGACATTCGGGAGTATATGGACGGCAATAGTGAAAAAGGAAATACCCTCAGACAAAAACTGGAAAGAAGCTTTCTGTGAAACTGCTTTGTGATAGATATGTCTATTCACGTCACATAGATAAAACTTTCTTTCTATTATGCAGTTTTGAAACTTTATCATGGATGGATTTGCGAAGGGACATTTGGGAGCACATTCAGGCCTGTGGGGAAATAGGAGATATCTTCAGATAAAAACTGGATAGAAGCTTTCTGAGAAACTGCTTTGTGATGTTCACATTACTTTCAGGGACTTATGTCTCTTTTCTCATATGGCAGTGTTTGAACACTGTTCATTTAAAACTGAAAATGTGATATTTTGCATTGTATTGAAGACTATGGCAAAATATGAAATATCCTGAAATAAAAACCAGAAAGAAGCGTTCCATGAAACTGCTTTGTGACGTGTACATTCATTTCAGAGAGTTAAAGCTTACCCTACATTGCCCAGCTTGGAAACTTTGTCTTTGAGGAATCTGTGAAGAGATATTAAGTGTCGCCCAGAGGCTGGTGGTGAGAAAGAAATATCTTCCTATGAAAACTAGAGAGGAGCTTTCAGAGCAACTGCTTTGTGATGTGTGTATTGATCACATAGAGTTAAATCATTCTTTGTATTGAGCAGTTTGAAGTCACTGTTTATGTGGAAAATGAGAAAGGACATTTGAGAACACTCTTAAGAATATGCTGAAAAGGAAATACCCCCCAATAAAAACCAGAAGGAAACTTTCTGTGAAACTGCTCTAGATCACGTGAAGTCCACTCACCCAGTTAAGTTTCTGTTTTCATTGAGCAATATTCTAACACTGTTTCAGTTTAATCAGCTAAGGGTTACTGGGGAGTGCTTTGAGGCTTACGGTGAAAACGGAAATATCTTCAGATAGATGCTGGAGGGATGATTTCTGAGCAGCTGCTTTGTGACATGTGCATTCCACTCACAGAGTTATACTCTTCTTCTCATAGAAGATTGGGGAATCCCACTTGGAGAAAAAGGTACCAGGGGACATTCCGGTGTATATGGATGGCTATGGTGAAAAAGGAAATATCCTCTGACAAAAACTGGAAAGAAGCTTTCTGTGAAACTGCTTTATGATAGATACATCTTTTCATCTCACATAAATAAAACTTCCTTTCTTTTACACGGTTTTGAAACTGCATCATGGACGGGTTCGTGAAGGGACATTCGGGAGCACATTGAGGCCTGTGGGGAAATAGGAAATATCATCAGATAAAAATTGGATAGAAGCTTTCTGAGAAACTGCTTTGTGGTGTGTGCATTCCACTCAAGGATTTATACCTCTCTTCTCATAAGGCAGTGTTTGAACACTGTTCCTGAAAACTGAAAAAATGTTGTTTTGCAATGCATTGAAGACTATGGGGAAAGTGAAATATCCTGAACTGAAACCCAGAAAGAAGCATTCCAAGAAACTGCTCGCTGACGTGTGCATTCATTTCAGAGAGATAAAGCTTACACTAAATTGCCCAGTTTGGAAACTCTGTCTTTGAGGAATCTGTGAAGGGATATTAAGTGGCGCTCCGAGGTTTGTGGTGAGAAAGGAAACGCCTTTCGATGAAAATTACAGATAATCTCTCGGAGCCTCTGCTTTCTGATGTGCGTATTCACCTCATAGAGTTAATATTTGGATTGAGTAGCTTGAAATCACTGTTTCTGTGGAACCTGAGAAAGGACATTTGGGAACGCTCTTCAGAATATGCTGAAAAAGAAATACCCTCCGATAAAAACCAGAAGGAAACTTTCTGTCAAACTTCTGTAGGTCACGTGAATTCCACCTGCACAGTTAAGTTTCTGTTTTCACTGAGCAGTATTCTAACACTGTTTTAGGTTAGT
>NW_012110208.1:507071-508562 GCF_000951045.1 Mandrillus leucophaeus | reverse complement strand
AGTGGCGTCCGGACGTTTGTGGTGAGCAAGGAAATGTCTTCTGATGAAAACTGGGGAGAAGTTTTCAGAGCAACTGCTTTGTGATGTGTGTATTCGTGTCATAGAGTTAAACCATTCTTTGGATTGAGAAGTTTGAAATCACTGCTTTTGTGGAATCTGAGGAAGGACATTTGGGAATGCATTTTTGAATCTGTCTCTTATACACATCTAGATGTGTATAAGAGACAGACATTGGGGAGCACATTCAGGCCTATGGTGAAAAAGGAGATATCTTCAGATAAAAACTGGAGAGAAGCTTTCTGAGAAACTGCTTTGTGATGTGTGAATTCCACTCATAGAATTAAAACACTTTTCTGATTGAGAAGTTTGAAATCACTGCTTTTGTGGTATCTGAGGAAGGACATTTGGGAATGCATTTTTGAATATGGAGAAAGAAATATCCTTCAATAAAAGCCAGAAGGACGCTTTCTGTGAAACTGTTGTGCATCGTGTTAATTACCCTCGCTCAATTAAACTTCTCTTTTCACTGAGCAGTTTTATAATGCTGTTTATTTTTAGCGTTTGAAGGGAAATTTGGCAGTGCTGTGAGGCTTATGGTGAAAAAAGAAATATGTTCAGATAGAAACTGGAAAGAAGGTTTCTGTGAATCTAGTTTTTACCATGTTTATTCATCTCACATAGATAAAGCTTTCTTTACATTACGCAGCTTGGAAACTGTCATGGACGGATCCGCGAAGGGACATTTGGGAGCACATTCAGTACTATGGTGAAAATGGAAATATCTTCACATAAAAAGTGGAAAGAAGCTTTCTGTGAATCTGGTTTTTGCTAGGTTTATTCATCTCACATAGATAAAGATTTCCTTATATTACGCAGGTTGGAAACTCTGTCATAGGCAGATCAGCGAAGGGACATTTGGGAGCACATTCAGGACTGTGGTGATAATGGAAATATCTTCAGATAAAAACTTTAGAGAAGCATTCTGAGAAACTGCTTTGTGATGTGTACATTGCACTCAGGGAGTTATACCTCTTTTCTCATAAGGCAGTGCTTGAACATGTTTCCTGTAAAACTGAAAAAAGTGATATTTTGGCGTGCATTGAAGGCTATGGCGAAAATTGAAGTATCCTCAAATAAAACCCAGAAAGAAGCATTCTAAAAAACTGCTCTCTGACATATACATTCATTTCACAGAGTTAAATCTTAATCTACATTGCCCAGTTTGGAAAATCTGTTTTTGAGGAATCTGCGAAGGCATATTAAGTGTCTCCCGGAGGCCTGTGGTGAGCAAGGAAATGTCTTCTGTTGAAAACTGTAGAGAAGCTTTCTGAGCAACTTTTTGTGATGTGTGTATTCATCTCATAGAGTTAAATCATTCTTTGTAATGAACAGTTTGAAATCACTGTTTCTTTGGAACCTGAGAAAGGCCATTTGGGAATGGTCTTTAGCATATGCTGAAAAAGAAATACCCTCAGATAAAAACCAGAAGGA
>NW_012110208.1:501292-505086 GCF_000951045.1 Mandrillus leucophaeus | reverse complement strand
GTGTGCATTTCACTCACAGAGTTATACTTTTCTTCTCATAGAGGATTGGCAAATCCCGTTTTGTGAAAAAGCTACCAGGGGACATTCGGGAGTATATGGACGGCAATAGTGAAAAAGGAAATACCCTCAGACAAAAACTGGAAAGAAGCTTTCTGTGAAACTGCTTTGTGATAGATATGTCTATTCACGTCACATAGATAAAACTTTCTTTCTATTATGCAGTTTTGAAACTTTATCATGGATGGATTTGCGAAGGGACATTTGGGAGCACATTCAGGCCTGTGGGGAAATAGGAGATATCTTCAGATAAAAACTGGATAGAAGCTTTCTGAGAAACTGCTTTGTGATGTTCACATTACTTTCAGGGACTTATGTCTCTTTTCTCATATGGCAGTGTTTGAACACTGTTCATTTAAAACTGAAAATGTGATATTTTGCATTGTATTGAAGACTATGGCAAAATATGAAATATCCTGAAATAAAAACCAGAAAGAAGCGTTCCATGAAACTGCTTTGTGACGTGTACATTCATTTCAGAGAGTTAAAGCTTACCCTACATTGCCCAGCTTGGAAACTTTGTCTTTGAGGAATCTGTGAAGAGATATTAAGTGTCGCCCAGAGGCTGGTGGTGAGAAAGAAATATCTTCCTATGAAAACTAGAGAGGAGCTTTCAGAGCAACTGCTTTGTGATGTGTGTATTGATCACATAGAGTTAAATCATTCTTTGTATTGAGCAGTTTGAAGTCACTGTTTATGTGGAAAATGAGAAAGGACATTTGAGAACACTCTTAAGAATATGCTGAAAAGGAAATACCCCCCAATAAAAACCAGAAGGAAACTTTCTGTGAAACTGCTCTAGATCACGTGAAGTCCACTCACCCAGTTAAGTTTCTGTTTTCATTGAGCAATATTCTAACACTGTTTCAGTTTAATCAGCTAAGGGTTACTGGGGAGTGCTTTGAGGCTTACGGTGAAAACGGAAATATCTTCAGATAGATGCTGGAGGGATGATTTCTGAGCAGCTGCTTTGTGACATGTGCATTCCACTCACAGAGTTATACTCTTCTTCTCATAGAAGATTGGGGAATCCCACTTGGAGAAAAAGGTACCAGGGGACATTCCGGTGTATATGGATGGCTATGGTGAAAAAGGAAATATCCTCTGACAAAAACTGGAAAGAAGCTTTCTGTGAAACTGCTTTATGATAGATACATCTTTTCATCTCACATAAATAAAACTTCCTTTCTTTTACACGGTTTTGAAACTGCATCATGGACGGGTTCGTGAAGGGACATTCGGGAGCACATTGAGGCCTGTGGGGAAATAGGAAATATCATCAGATAAAAATTGGATAGAAGCTTTCTGAGAAACTGCTTTGTGGTGTGTGCATTCCACTCAAGGATTTATACCTCTCTTCTCATAAGGCAGTGTTTGAACACTGTTCCTGAAAACTGAAAAAATGTTGTTTTGCAATGCATTGAAGACTATGGGGAAAGTGAAATATCCTGAACTGAAACCCAGAAAGAAGCATTCCAAGAAACTGCTCGCTGACGTGTGCATTCATTTCAGAGAGATAAAGCTTACACTAAATTGCCCAGTTTGGAAACTCTGTCTTTGAGGAATCTGTGAAGGGATATTAAGTGGCGCTCCGAGGTTTGTGGTGAGAAAGGAAACGCCTTTCGATGAAAATTACAGATAATCTCTCGGAGCCTCTGCTTTCTGATGTGCGTATTCACCTCATAGAGTTAATATTTGGACTGAGTAGCTTGAAATCACTGTTTCTGTGGAACCTGAGAAAGGACATTTGGGAACGCTCTTCAGAATATGCTGAAAAAGAAATACCCTCCGATAAAAACCAGAAGGAAACTTTCTGTCAAACTTCTGTAGGTCACGTGAATTCCACCTGCACAGTTAAGTTTCTGTTTTCACTGAGCAGTATTCTAACACTGTTTTAGGTTAGTTAGCTAAGGGATACTCGGAAGTCCTTGGAGGCTTATGGTGAAAACGGTAATATCTTCAGATAGATACTAGAGAGATTTCCAAGGAGCTGCTTTGTGACATGTGCATTCCACTCAGAGTTACACTTTTCTTCTCATAGAGGATATGGGAATCCTGTTGGTAGAAAAAGCTACCAGGGGACATTCGGGAGTATACGGACAGCTATGGTGAAAAAGGAAATATACTCAGACAAAAACTGGAAAGAAACTTTCTGTGAAACTGCTTTGTGATAGATATGTCTATTCATCTCACATAGATAAAACTTTGTTTCTATGACACAGTTTTGAAAATGCGTCATGGCTGGACTCACAAAGGGATATTTGGGAGCACATTCAGGCCTGTGGGAAAATAGGAGATATCTTCAGATAAAAACAGAAGAGAAGCTTTCTGAGAAACTGTTTTGTGATGTGTGCATGCCACTCAGGGAGTTATACCTCTTTTCTCATAAGGCAGTGTTTGAACACTGTTACTGTAAAACTGAAAAAGTGATATTGTGCAGTGCATTGAAGACTATGGAGAAAAGTGAAATATCCTGAAATAAAACCCAGAAAGAAGTGTTCCAAGAAACTGCTCTCTGACATGTGCATTCATTTCAGAGAGATAAAGCTTACACTACCTTGCCCAGTTGGGAAACTCTGTCTTTGAGGAATCTGTAAAGGGATATTAAGTGGCGCACGGAGGTTCGTGATGAGAAAGGAAACATCTTCTGATGAAAACTGGAGAGAAGCTTTCGGAACAACTACTTTGTGATGTGTATATTCGTCGCATAGAGTTTAATCATTCTTTGGATTGAGCAGTTTGAAATCACTGTTTCTTTGGAACCTGAGACAGGACATTTGGGAAAGCTCTTAAGAATATCCTGAAAAAGAAATACCCTACGATAAAAATCAGAAGGAAACTTTCTGTGAAACTGCTCTAGGTCATGTGAAATGCACTCACACTGTTAAGGTTCTGTTTTCATTGAGCACTATTCTAACACTGTTTTAGGTTAGTCAGCTATGGGATACTCATGAGTGCTTTGAGGCTTACGATGAAAACGGAAATATCTTCAGATAGATACTGGAGAGTAGATTTCCGAGAAGCTGTTTTATGACATGTACATTCCACTCACATAGTTATACTTTTCCTCTTATGGAGGATTGTGGAATCCCATCTGGAGAAAAAGCTACCAAGGGACACTTGGGAACATATGGGTGGCTATGGTGAAAAAGGAATTCTCCTCAGACAAAAACTGTTAAGAAGCTTTCTGTGAAACTGCTTAGTGATAGATATGTCTATTCATCTCACATAGATAAAACTATCTTTGTGTTATGCAGTTTTAAGACTGCGACATGGACGGGATCGTGAAGGGAGATTCGGAAGCACATTCAGGCCTGTGGAGAAATAGGAAATATCTTCAGCTAAAAACTGGATAGAAGCTTTCTGAGAAACTGCTTTGTGATGTGTGCATTCCACTCAGGGAGTTATACCTCTTTTCTCATAAGGCAGTGTTTAAACACTGTTCCTGTAAAACTGAAAAAGTAATATTTCGGAGCACATGGAAGACTTTGGTGAAAAGTGAAATATCCTCAAATAAAACCCAGAAAGAAGCATTCCAAGAAACTGCTCTCTGATGTGTGCATTCATTTCACAGAATTAAAGCTTACTTTACATTGCCCAGTTTGGAAACTCTGTCTTTGAGGAATCTGTGAAAGGATATTAAGTGGCGTCCGGACGTTTGTGGTGAGCAAGGAAATGTCTTCTGATGAAAACTGGGGAGAAGTTTTCAGAGCAACTGCTTTGTGATGTGTGTATTC
>NW_012110208.1:477296-500297 GCF_000951045.1 Mandrillus leucophaeus | reverse complement strand
GCTTTCTGAGCAACTTTTTGTGATGTGTGTATTCATCTCATAGAGTTAAATCATTCTTTGTAATGAACAGTTTGAAATCACTGTTTCTTTGGAACCTGAGAAAGGCCATTTGGGAATGGTCTTTAGCATATGCTGAAAAAGAAATACCCTCAGATAAAAACCAGAAGGAAGCTTTTTGTGAAACTGCTCTCAGTTGTGTGGATTCCACTCACACAGTTAAGCTTTTCTTTTCATTGAGCTGTATTCTAACACTTTGTTTAGTCTGCAAAGTGATATTTGGGAGCTCTTTGAGGCTTATGGTGAAAATGGAAATATCTCAGATTGAAACTGGAGAGAAGATTTCTGAGGAGCTGCTTTGTGACTTGTGCATTCTACTCTCAGGGTTACACCTTTTTCTCATAGAAGATTGGGGAATCCCTTTTGGATAAAAAGCTACCAAAGGACATTTGGGAGTATAAGGACGGCTACGGTGAAAAAGGAATTATCCTCAGACAAAAACTGGAAAGAAGCTTTCCATGAAACTACTTTGTGATAGATATGTTTATTCATCTCACATTGGTAAAACTTTCTATATGTTACGCAGTTTGCAAACTCCATCATGGATGGATCAGTGAAGGGACATTTGGGAGCACATACAGGCCCATGGTGAAAAAGGAAATATCTTCAGATAAAAAATTGGAGACGCTGTCTTAGAAATTGCTATGTGATCTGTGCATTCCAGTCAGGGAGTTATACCTCTTTTCTCATAAGACAGTGTTTGAACACTGTTCCTGTAAAACAGAAAAAGTGATTTTTCGGAGATCATTGAAGACTATGGCAAATAGTGAAATATCCTCAAATAAAACCCAGAAAGAAGGGTTCCAAGAAACTACTCTCTGATATGTGCATTCATTTCACAGAGTTAAAGCTTTCTCTACATTGCCCAGCTTGAAAATTCTGTCTTTGAGGAATCTGCAAAGGGATATTTAGTGATGTCCGAGGCCTGTGGTGAGCAAGGAATTGTCTTCTGATGAAAACGGGAGAGAAGCTTTCTGAGCAACTGCTTTGTGATGTGTGTATTCCACTCATAGAGTGCAACCATTCTTTGGATTGAGCTGTTTGAAATCACTGTTTTTGTGGAATCTGAGGAAGGACATTTGGGAACCCAATTTAGAATACGGACAAAGAAATATCCTCAGGTAAAATCCAGAAGGAAGCTTTCTTTGAAACTGCTCTGTGTCGTCTTAATGCCTCTCACTCAGTTAAGCCTCTCTTTTCATTGAGCAGCTTTCTAACCCTGTTTATGTTTAGCGTGTGAAGGGATATTCGGGAGCGCTTTGAGACTTACGGTGAAAAAGGAAATATGTTCAGACCAAAACTGGAGATTAGCTTTCCGAAGAACTGCTTTGTAACGTGCGCATTCCACTCACAGTGTTATACCTCTCTTCTCATACAGCATCTGGGAAACCCTTTTGGAGAAAAAGGTACCAAGTGTTGTTCGGGAGCATGTTGATGCCTATGGTGAAAAGGGAAAGAGCGTCAGACAAAAACTGGAAGAAAGCTTTCTATGAAACTTCTCTGTGATATGTGTATTCATCTCACATAGATAAAGCTGTCTTTACTATATGCAACTTGGAAACTCTGTCATGGAAGGATCCACGAAGGGACATACGGGAGCACATTCAGGTGTAAGATGGAAAAGAAAATATCTTCAGATAAACTCTTGGAAGAAGCTTTCTGGGAATCTGCTTTTGGCTATGTGTATTCAACTCACATAGATAAAGCTTTCTTTACATTACACAGCTTGCAAACTCTGTCATGGGTGGATCCGTGAAGGGATATTCGGGATCACATTCGGGCTTATGGTGAAAAAGGAAATATCATCAGATAGAAACTGGAGAGAAACTTTCTGAGAAACTGCTTGGTGATGTGTGCATTCCACTCAGGGAATTATACCTTTCTTCTCATAAGGCACACTTTGAACATTGTTCCTGTAAAACTAAAAAAGCAATATTTGGAGCACATTGAAAACTATGGTGAAAAGTGAAATGTCGTGCAATAAAACCCAGAAAGAAGCATTCCAAAAAACTGCTCTGTGACATGTCCATTCATTTCACAGAGTTAAAGCTTATTTTACATTTCCCAGTTTGGAAACAGTGTCTTTGTGGAATCTGCGAAGGGATATTAAGTGGCTCCCAGAGGTCTGTGGTGAGCAAGGAAATGTTTTCCATTGAAAACTGGAGAGAAGATTTCTGAGCAACTGCTTTGTGATATGTGTATTCATCTCCTAGAGTTAAATCATTCTTTGGATTGAAGAGTTTGAAATCACTGTTTCTGTGGAATCTGAGAAAGGACATTTGGGAACGCTCTTTAGAATATTCTGAAAAGGAAATAACCTCAGATAGAAAGCAGAAGGAAGCCTTCTGTGAAACTGCTCTTTGAAGCATGAATTCCACACACAGAGTTAAGCTTCTCTTTTCTTTGAGCAGTATTCTAACACTTTTTTTGTTTAGTCTGCATCGGGATACTCAGGAGCGTTTTGAGGCTTGCGGTGAAAAAGGAAAGATCTTCAGATAGCAACTGGAGAGAAACTTTCCCAGGAGCTGCTTTGTGATGTGTGCATTCCACTCACAGAATTTTACCTTTCGTCTCATAGAGGATTCGAGAAACCCCTTTGGAGAAAAAGCTACCAAGGGATATTCGAGAGTATATGGATGGTTATGGTGAAAAAGGAAATATCCTCAGACAACAACTGGAAAGAAACTTTCTGTGAAACGGGTTTGTGATAGATATGTTTATTCATCTCACATAGATAAAACTTTCCTTCTATTACGCAGTTTTGAAACGCCAACATGGACAGATTCACGAAGGGATGCTCGGGAGCACATTAAGGTCAATGGTGAAAAAGGAAATATCCTCCGATGAAAGCTGGAAAGAAGCTTTCTGAGAAACTGCTTTGTGACCTGTGCATTCCACTCAGGGAGTTATACCTCTTTTATCATAAGACAGTGTTTGAACACTGTTCCTGTAAAACTGAAAAAGTGATATTATGGAGCGCATTGAAGACCATGGCAAAAAGTGAAATATCCTCAAATAAAACCCAGAAAGAAGCATTCCAAGAAACTATTCTCTGATATGTGCATTCATTTCACAATGTTAAAGCAGACTCTACATTGCCCAGTTTGGAAACTCTGTCTTTGAGGAATCTGCAAAGGGATATTAACTGGCCCCCAGAGGCCTGTGGTAAGGAGGGAAATGTCTTACGTTGAAAACTGGAGAGAAGCTTTCTGAGCAGCTGCTTTGTGATGTGTGTATTATTCTCATAGAGTTAAATCATTCTTTGGATTGAAGAGTTTGAAATCACTGTTTCTGTGGAATCTGAGAAAGGATATTTGGGAATGCTCTTTAGAATATGTTGAAAAAGAAATACCCTCAGATAAAAAACAGAAGGAAGCTTTCTGTGGGACTGCTCTGTGTCATGTGAATTCCACTACAGAGTTCAGCTTCTCTTCTCATTGAGCAGTATTCTAACACTATTTTTCTTTAGTCTGTAAAGGGATATTCGGGAGTACTTTGAGGCTTATGGTGAAAATGGAAATATTTTCAGATAGAAACAGGAGAGAAGCTTTCCGAGGAGCTGCTTTGGGACGTGTGCACTCCACTCAAAGAGTTTTACCTTTCTTCTCATAGAGGATTGGGGAATCCCTTTTGGAGAAAAAGCTACCATGGAACTTTTGGGAGTATATGGATGGCTATAGTTAAAAAGGAAATATCATCAGACAAAAACTGGAAAGAAGTTTTCTGTGCAACTGTTTTGTGATAGATATGCTTATTGATTTCCCATAGATAAAACCTTTTTATATTATGCAGTTAGGAATCTCCTTCATGGACGGATCCACAAAGAGACACTCGGGAGCACATTCAGGCCTATGGTGAAAAAGGAAATATCTTCAGATAAAAACAGGAGAGAAACTCTGAGAAACTATTTTGTAACGTGTGCATTCCACTCAGGTAGTTATACCTCTTTTCTCATAAGACAGTGTTTGAACACTGTGCCTGTAAAACTGAAAAAGTGATATTTCAGAGCACTTTAAAGACTAGGGCCAAAAGTGAACTATCCTCAAATAAAATCCAGAAGGAATTGTTCTAAGAAATTGCTCTCTTGGAGGGGGGAGGGGGGAGGGATTGCATTGGGAGTTATACCTGATGTAAATGACGAGTTGATGGGTGCAGCACACCAACAAGGCACAAGTATACATATGTAACAAACCTGCACGTTATGCACATGTACCCTACAACTTGCAGTATAATAATAATAAATAAATTTAAAAAAAAAAGAAATTGCTCTCTTATATGTGCATTTATTTCACAGAGATAAAGCTTAATCTATGTTGCCCAGTTTGGAAAGTCTCTCTTGAGAAGTCTGCAAAGGGATATTAATTGGCGCCCAGAGGTCTGTGTGAGCAAGGAAATATCTTCCGTTGAAAACTGGAGAGAAGCTTTTTGAGCAACTGCTTTGTGACATGTGTATTCATCTCATAGAGTTAAATCATTCTTTGGAATAAGCATTTTGAAATCACTGTTCCTATGGAATCTGAGTTAGTACATTTGGGAATGCTCCTTAGAATATGGAGAAAGAAATATCCTCAGATAAAAACCAGAAGGAAGATTTCTTTGAAACTGCTATGTATCGTGTGAATTCCTCTCACTCAGTTAAGGTTCTCTTTTCATTGACCAGTTCTCTAACACTGTTTATGTTTAGCATTCGAAGGGATATTCGGAAGCACTAGAGACTTAAGGTGAAAAAGGAAATATGTTCAGATAGAAACTGGGGAGAAGCTTTAAGAGGAACTGCTTTGTGACGTGTGCATTCCACTCACAGTGTTATACCTCTCTTCTCATACAGCATCGGGGAAGCCCTTTTGGAGGAAAAGGTACCAAGGGATATTCGGAGGCATATTGACGAACATGGTGAAAAGCGAAATAGCCTCAGACTAAAACTGGAAAGAAGCTTTCTGTGAAACTGCTCTGTGATATGTGTATTCTTCTCACAGAGGTAAAACTTTCTTTACATTACGCAGCTTGGGACCTCTGTCATGGACGTATCCACGAAGGGATATTTGGGATCACATTCTGGCCTATGGTGAAAAAGGAAATACCATCAGATAAAAACTGCAGAGAAGCTTTGTGAGAAACTGCTTGGTAAAGTGTGCATTCCACTCAGGGATTTATACCTTTCTTCTCATAAGGCACTGTTTGAACACTGTTTCTGTAAAAGTAAAAAAGTGATGTTCAGAGCACGTTGAAGACTATGGCAGGAAGTGAAATGTCATCCAATAAAACCAAGAAAGAAGTGTTCCAAGAAACTACTCTCTGACATGTCCATTCATTTCACAGAGTTAAAGCTTACTCTACATTTCCCAGTTTGGAAAGTCTATCTTTGAGGATTCTGGGAAGGGATATTAAGTGACAACAGGAAGTCTGTGGTGAGCAAGGAAATGTCTTCCATTGAATATTGGAGAGAAGCTTTCTGAGCAACTCTTTTGTGATGTTTGTATTCATCTCATAGTGTTCAACCATTCTTTGGATTGAGCAGTTTGAAATCACACTTCCTGTGGAATCTGAGAAAGGACATTTGGGAACACACTTTAGAATATCCAGAAAAAAAATAACCTCAGATAGAAACCTGAAGGAAGTTTTCTGTGAAACTGCTCTGTGTCATGTGAATTCCACTCACACAGTTAAGCTTCTGTTTTCATTGAGCAGTATTCTAACACTGTTTTTGTTTAGTCTGCAAGGGGATATTCGGGAGCTCTTTGAGGCTTAAGGTGAAAAAGGAAATGTCTTCAGATTGAAACTGGAGAGAAGTTTTCCGAAGAGATGCTTTGTGACATGTGCGTTCCACTCACAGAATTGTACCTTTCTTCTCATAGAGGATTTGGGAATCCCTTTTGGAGAAAAAGCTACCAAGGGATATTAGGGAGCATATGGATGGCTATGGTGAAAAAGAAATATCCTCAGGCAAAAACTGGAAAGAAGATTTCTGTGAAACTGTTTTGTGATAGGTATGTTTATTCATCTCACACAGATGCATCTTTCCTTATACTACGCAGGTTGGAAATTTTGTCATGGATGGATCCACGAAGGGACATTAGAGAACACATTCAGCTCTAGGGAGAAAAAGAAGATATCTGCAGACATAAACTGGATGGAAGCTTTCTTAGAAACTGCTTTGTGATGTGTGCATTCCGCTCAGGGAGTTATACGACTTTTCTCCTAAGGCAGTGTTTGAACACTGTTCCTGTAAAAACAAAAATGTAATATTTCGTAGCGCATAGAAGACTATGGTGAAAAGTGAAATATCCTGGAATAAAACCCAGAAAGAAGCATTTCAAGAAACTGCTCTTTGACATGTGCATTCATTCAGAGGGTTAAAGATTACTCTGCATTTCCCAGTTTGAAAAGTCTGTTTTTAAGGATTCTACAAAGGGATATTAAGTGGCAACCGGAGGCCTGTGGCAAGTAAGGAAATGTCTTTTGTTGAAAACTGAAGAGAAGCTTTCAGAGCCACTGCTTTGTGATGTGTGTATTCATCTCATAGAGTTAAATCATTCTTTGGATTGAGCAGTTTCAAATCACTCTTTGTGTGGAACCTTAGAAAGGACATTTGGGAATGCTCTAAAGAATATTCTGAAAAAGAAATACTCTCTGATAAAAACCCGAAAGAAGCTTTCTGTGAAACTGCTTTGTGTCTTCTGAATTCCACTTGTTGAGATAAGCTTCTGTTTTCATTGAGCAGTATTCTAACCCTGTTTTAGTTTAGCCCGCTAAGGGATACTCAGGAGCACTTTGAGGCTTATGGTGAAAACAGAAATATCTACAGATAGATGCTGGAGAGAAGATTTCCTAGGAGCTGCTTTGTGACGTGTGCATTCCACTCACAGAGTTATACTTTTCTTCTCATAGAGGATTGGGGAATCCCTTTTGGAGAAAAAGCTACCACGGGACATTTGGAAGTATATGGTCGGCTATGGTGAAAAAGGAAATATCCTCAGACAAAAACTGGAAAGAAGGTTTCTGTGAAACTGCCTTGTGATAGATATGTTTATTCATCTCACATAGATAAAACTTTCCTTCTATTACACAGTTTTGAAACTCCGACATGGACGGATTCATGAAGGGACACTCGGGAGCACATTCAGGCCAATGGTGAAAAAGGAAATATCTTCAAATGAAAACTAGAGAGAAGCTTTCTGAGAAACTGCTTTGTGATGTGTGCATTCCACTCAGCGAGATTTACCTCTTTATTCATAAGGCTGTGTTTGAACACAGTTCTTGTGAAACCGAAAAAGTGATATTTTGGAGTGCATTGAAGACTATGCAAAAACTGAAATATCCTCAAATAAAACCCAGAAAGAAGCGTTTCAGAAACTGCTCTCTGATATGTGCATTCATTTCACAGAGTTAAAGCTTACTCTACGTTGTCCAGTTTGGGAACTCTGTCTTTGAGGAATCTGTGAATGGATATTAAGTGGCACCCAGCGACTTGTGGTGAGCAAGGAAACGTCTTCCAATGAAAACTGGAGAGAAGCTTTCTGAGCAACTGCTTTGTGATGTATGCATTCATCTCATAGAGTTCAACCATTCTTTGGCACTGAGCAGTTTGAAATCACTGTTTTCGTGGAATCTGAGGAAGGGCATTCGTGAACGCTCCTTAGAATATGGAGAAAGAAATATCCTCAGGTAAATCCAGAAGGAAGCTTTCTTTGAAACTGCTCTGTGTCATCTTAATTCCTCTCACTTAGTTAAGTCTCTTTTTTCATTGAGCAGTTTTCTAACCCTGTTTATGTTTAGCGTGTGAAGGGATATTCAGGACTGCTTTGAGGCTTACGGTGAAAAAGGAAATATGTTCTGACCGAAACTGGAGAGAAGTTTTCCAAGGAACTGCTTTGTGACGTGTGCATTCCACTCAAAGTGTTATACCTCTCTTCTCATACAGTATCGGGGAAACCCTTTTGGAGAAATACTTACCAAGTGATATTCAGGAGCATGATGATGCCTATGGTGAAAAGGGAAATAGCCTCAGACAGAAACTGGAAAGGAGCTCATTATGAAACTGCTCTGTGATCTGTGTATTCATCTCACATAAATAAAGTTTTCTTTACATTACGCATCTTGGAAACTCTATCATGGACGGAACCACGAAGGGACATTCGGGAAGGCATTCAGCACTATGGTGAAAAAGGAAATATGTTCAGATAAAAACGGGAGAGAAGCTTTCTGTGAATCTGCTTTTTGCTATGTTTATTCATCTCACAGAGATAAAGCTTTCTTTACATTACGCAGCTTGGAAACTCTGTCATGGACGGATCCATGAAGGGAAATTGGGGAGCACTTTCAGGACTATGGTGAAAATGGAAATATCATCAGATAATTACTGCAGAGAAGCTTTCTGAGACACTGCTTTGTGATGTGTGCATTCCACTCAGGGAGTTTTACCTCCTTTCTCATAAGGCAGTGTTTGAACACTGTTCCTGTAAAACCAAAAAAGTGATATTTTGGAGTACATTGAAGACTATGGTGAAAAGTGAGGTATCCTCAAATAAAACCCAGAAAGAAACGTTCCAAGAAACTGCTCTCTGATATGTGCATTCACTTCACAGAATTAAAGCGTACACTACATTGCCCAGTTTGCAAACTCTGTCTTTGAGGAATATGCGAAGGGATATTAAGTGACGCCCCGCAGACCTGTGGTGAGTAAGGAAATGTCTTCCCATGAAAACTGGAGAGAAGTTTCTGAGCAACTGCTTTGTGATGTGTGGATTCATCTCATAGATTTATACCATTCCTTGGATTGAACAGTTTGAAATCACTGTTTCTGTGGTATCTCAGGAAGGACATTTGGGAACACTCTTTGGATAATGGAGAAAGAAATATCCTCAGATGCGAACCAGAAGGAAGCTTTCTGTGAAACTGCTCTTGGTCATGTGATTTCCACTCACCCAGTTAAACTTCTCTTTTTATTGAGCAGTATTCTAACACTGTGTTTAGTCTGTGAAGGGATATTCGGATGCACTTTGAGGCTTATGGTGAAAATGGAAATATCTTCAAATAGACACTAGAGAGAAAATTTCTGAGGAACTACTTTGTGACGTGTGCATTCCATTCACAGACTTATACCTTTCTTCTCATAGAGGATTGGGGAATCCCTTTTGGAGAAAAGCTACCAAGGGACATTGGGGAGTATATAGATGGCTATTGTGAAAAAGGAATTATCCTCAGACAAAAACAGGAAAGAAACTTTCTGAAAAACTGCTTTGTGATAGATATGTTTATTCATCTCACATAGATAAAACTTTCTTTATATTACGCAGTTTGGAAACTCCATCAAGGACAGATCCGCAAAGGGATATTCGGGAGCACTTTCAGACCTATGGTGAAAAAGGAAATCTCTTCATATAAAAATTGGAGAGAAGCTTTCTGAGAAAATACTTTGTGATGTGTGCATTACCTCTTTTCTCATAAGGCAGTGTTTCAACAGTGTTCCTGTAAAACCGAAAACGTGATATTTCATAGCACATTGAAGACTATGATGAAAAGAGAACTCTCCTCAAATAAAACCCAGAAAGAACTGTTCCAAGAAACTGCTCTCTGATATGTGCATTCATTTCACAGAATTAAATCTGACTCTACATTACCCAGTTTGGAAACTCTGTCTTTGAGGAATCTGTGAAGGGATATTAAGTGGCTCCCAGAGGACTGTGGTGAGCAAAGAAATGTCTTCCTTTGAAAACTGGAAAGCAGCTTTCTGAGCAACTGCTTTGCGACGTGTGTATTCATCTCATAGAATTAAACCATTCTTTGGCTTGAGCAGCTTGAAATCACTTTTTCTGTGGTATCTGAGGAAGGACATTTGGGAACACGCTTTGGGATATGGAGAAAGAAATATCCTCAAATGAAAACCAGAAGGAAGCTTTCTGTTATACTGCTCTCAGTCATGTGATTTCCACTCACCCAGTTAAGCTTCTCTTTTCATTGAGCAGTATTCTAACACTGTTTTTAGTCTGCGAAGGGATATTCAGGAGTGCTTTGAAGCTTATGGTGAAAACGGAAATATTTTCAAATAGACACTAGAGAGAAGCTTTCGGAGGAGCTGCTTGGTGACGTGTGCATTCCACTCACAGAGTCATACTTTTTTTCTCATAGAGGATTGAGGAATCCTGTCTGGAGAAAAAGTTACCAAAGGACATTCAGGAGTATACAGACGGCTATTGTGAAAAAGGAATTATCCTCAGACAAAAACGGGTAAGAAGCTTTCCGGGAAACTACTTTGTGATAGATTTGTTTATTCATCTCACATAGATAAAACTTTCTTTATATTACGCAGTTTGGAAACTCCATCAAGGACAGATCCACAAAGGGACATTCGGGAGCACTTTCAGGCCTATGGTGAAAACGGAAATCTCTTCATATAAAAATTGGAGAGAAGCTTTCTGAGAAAATACTTTGTGATGTGTGCATTCCACTCAGGGAGATAAACCTCTTTTCTCATTAGGCAGTGTTTCAACACTGTTCCTGTAAAACCAAAAACGTGATATTTCGTAGCGCATTGAAGACTACGGTGAAAAGAGAACTCTCCTCAAATAAAACCCAGAAAGAAACGTTCCAAGAAACTGCTCTCTGATATGTGCATTCATTTCACAGAAATAAAGCTTACTCTACATTGCCTAGTTTGGAAACTCTGTCTCTTAGGAATCTGCAAAGGGATATTAAGTGGCTCCCACGGGACTGTGGTGAGAAAGGAAATGTCTTCCTTTGAAAACTGGAGAGAAGCTTTCCGAGCAACTGCTTTGTGGTGTGTGGGTTCATCTCATAGAGTTAAACCATTCTTTGGATTGAGCCCTTTGAAATCACTGTTTCTTTGCAATCTGAGGAAGGACATTTGAGAATGCTCTTTAGAATATGGAGGACTAAATATCCTCAGATAAAAACAAGAAGGACGCTTTCTGTGAAACTTCTGTGTGTCATGTGAATTCCTCTCACTCACTTAAGCTTCTCTTGCCTTGCCCAGTTTTCATACTGTTTATGTTTAGCATGCAAAGGGATGTTCAGCAGTGCTTTCAGGCTTACAGTGAAAAAGGAAATATCTTCAGATAGAAAATGGAGAGAAGCTTTCCGAGGAACTGCTTTGTGATGTGTGCATTCCACTCAGAGTGTTATACTTCTCTACTCATACAGCATCGTGAAAACATTTTGGACAAAAAGGTACCAAGGGATATTTGGGAGCATATTAAGGCCTATGGTGAAAAAGAAAATAGCCTCAGACAAAAACTGGAAAGAAGCTTTCTGTGAAACTAATCTGTGATATGTGTATTCATCTCACATAGATAAAGCTTTCTTTACATTATGCAGCTTGGAAACTCTGTCATGGACGGATCCGTGAAGGGACATTTTGGAGCACATTCAGGTGTATGGTGAAAATGGAAATATCTTCAGATAATTACTGCAGAGAAACTTTCTGAAAAACTGCTTTGTGATGTGTGCATTCCACTCAGGGAGTTATACCTCTTTTCTCATCAGGCAGTGTTTGAACACTGTTCCTGTAAACCGAAAAAGTGATATTCTGGAGTGCATTGAAGACTATGGTGAAAAGTGAACTATCCTCAAGTGAAACCCAGAAAGAAGCATTCCAAGAAACTGCTCTCTGATGGGCGCATTCACTTCACAGAATTAAAGTATACTCTACATTTTCCAGTTTGCAAACTCTGTCTTTGAGGAATATGTGAAAGGATATTAAGTGGCACTCCAGAGGCCTGTGGTGAGAAAGGAAATGTCTTCCCTTGAAAACTGGAGAGCAGCTTTCTGAGCAACTGCTTTGTGATGTGTGTATTCATCTCATAGAGTAAAACCATTCCTTGGATTGAGCAGTTTGAAATCACTGTTTCTGTGGTATCTCAGGAAGGACATTTGGGACCGTTCTTTGGATTATGGAGAAATAAATACCCTGAGATGAAAACCAGAAGGAAATTTTCTGTGAAACTGCTGTGTGTCATGTGAATTCCTCTCACTCAGTTAAGCTTCCCTTTTCATTTAAGAGTTTTCTAATACTGTCTATGTTTACTGTGCGAAGGGATATTCAGAAGCACTTTGAGTCTCACAGTGAGAAAGGAAATATGTTCAGATAGAAACTGGAGAGAAGGTTTCGGAGGAACTGCTTTGTGACATGTGCGTTTCACTCACAGTATTGTACGTCTTTTCTCATACAGCATCCAGGAAACCCTTTTGGCGAATAAGGTACCAAGGGATATCTGGGAGCATATTGACGCCTACGGTGGAAAGGAAAAGAGCCTCAGACAGAAACTGGAAAGAAGCTTTCTATGGGACTGCTCTGTGATATCTGAATTCATCTCACATAGATAAAGCTTTCTTTATATTATGCAGCTTGGAAACTCTGTCATGAACGGATTCGTGAAGGGACATTCAGGAGCACATTCAGGATTCTGGTGAAAATGGAAATATCCTCAGATAAAAAGTGGAGAGAAACATTCTGAGAAACTGCTTTGTGATGTGTACATTGCACTCAGGGAGTTATACCACTTTTTTCATAAGGTAGTGTTTGAACATGGTTCCTGTAAAAACAAAAAGGTGATATTTCGGAGATCATTGAAGACTATGGCAAAAAGTGATATATCCTCAAATAAAACCCAGGAAGAAGCATTCCAAGAAACAGTTCTTTGATTGTGCATTCATTTCACAGAATTAAAGATTAGTCTACATGGCCTAGCTTGGATATTCTGTCTTTTAGGAACCTGCAAAGGAATATTTAGTGGCGCCCAAGGCCTGTGGTGAGCAAGAAATTTTCTTCCAATGAAAACGGGAGAGAAATTTTCTGAGAAACTGCTTTGTGATGTGTGCATTCATCTCATAGAGTTAAATCATTCTTTGGATTGAGCAGTTTGAAATCACTGTTTCTTTGGAACTTGAGAAAGGCCATTTGGAAACAGTCTTTAGCATATGCTGAAAAAGAAATACCCTCAGATAAAAACCAGAAGGAAGCTTTCTGTAAAACTGTTCTCAGTCATGTGAATTCCACTCACACAGTTCAACTTCTCTTTTCATAGAGCAGTATTCTAACACTGTTTTTGTTTATTCTGTGAAGTGATATTCGTTAGCACTTTGAGGCTTATGATGAAAACCGAAATATCTTCAGACAGAAACTGGGAAGAAGCGTTCTGAAGAGCTGCTTTGTGACGTGTGCATTCCACTCACAGAGATATACGTTTCTTCGCTTAGAGGATTGGTGAACTTCTTTTGGAGAAAAAGCCACTAAGGGACGTTCAGGAGTATGTGGACGGATATAGTGAAAAAGGAAATATCCTCAGACAAAAACTGGAAAGAAGCTTTCTGTGAAACTGCTTTGTGATAGACATGCTTATTCATCTCACATAGATAAAACTTTCTTTATGTTACGCAGTTTGGAAACTCCGTCATGGACGGATTGGCGAAGGGACATTCGGGAGCACATTCAGGCCTATGCTGAAAAAGGAAATATCTTCAGATAAAAAATTGGAGAGAAGCTTTCTTAGAAATTGCTGTGTGATGTGTGAATTCCACTCAGGGAATTATACCTTTTTTCTCATAAGGCAGTGTTTGAATACTGTTCCTGTAAAACCGAAAAACTGATATTTCAGAGATCCTTGAAGACTGTGGCGAAAAGTGAAATATCCTCAAATAAAACCCAGGAAGAAGCATTCCAAGAAACTGATCTTTGATATGTGCATTCTTTTCACAGAGGTAAAGATTACTCTACATTGCCCAGCTTGGAAATTCTGTCTTTGAGGCATCTACGAAGGAATATTTAGTGGTGCCGAAGGCCTGTGGTGAGCAAGGAATTGTCTTCCAATGAAAATGGGACAGAAACTTTCCGAGCAACTGCTTTGTGATCTGTGTATTCATCTCATAGAGATAAACCATTCTTTGGATAGAGCTGTTTGAAATCACTGCTTCTGTGGAATCTGAGGAAGGACATTGGGAATGCTATTTAGAATATGGAGAAAGAAATATCTTCAGGTAAAAACCAGAAGGAAGCTTTCTGTGAAAATGCTCTGTGTCTTGTGAATTCCTCTCACTCAATTAAGCTTCTCTTTTCAATGAGCAGTTTTAAAACACGGTTTATGTGTGGCATGCGAAGGGGTATTCGAGAGGGCTTTGATGCTTACAGTGAAAAAGGAAATATGTTCAGATAGAAACTGGAGAGAAGCTTTCCGAGGAACTGCTTAGTGACGTGTGCATTCCACTAACAGTGTTACACCTCTCTTCTCATACAGCATCGGGGAAACCCTTTTGGACAAAAAAGTAACAATGGATATTTGGGAGCATATTGATGAATATGGTGAAAAGGGAAATAGCCTCAAAGAAAAGCTGGAAAGAAGCTTTCTGTGAAACTGCTCTGTGCTATGTGTATTCATCTCACATTGATAAAGATTTCTTTACATTATGCAGCTTTCAAACTCTGTCATGGACGGATTCACAAAGGGACATTCGGGAGGAAATTCTGGACTATGGTGAAAAAGAAAATATCTTCAGATAAAACCTGGAAAGAAGCTTTCTGTGAATCTATTTTATGCTATGCTTATTAATATCTCATAGATAAAGCTTTCTTTACATTACGCAGCTTGGAAACACCGTCATGGACGGAATCTCAAAGGGACATTCGGGAGCACATTCAGGCCTATGGTGAAAAAGGAACGATCTTCAGATAAACCCGGAGATAAGTCTTCTGAGAAACTGCTTTCTGATGTGTGCATTCCACTCAGGGAGTTATACCTCTTTTCTCATAAGGCAGTGTTTGAACATTGTTCCTGTAATACCAAAAAAGTTATATTTTGGAGTGCATTGAAGACTATGGAGAAAAGTGATCTCTCCTCAAATAAAACCCAGAAAGAAGCGTTCCAAGAAATTGCTCTCAGATATGTGCATTCACTTCACAGAGTCAAAGCTTACTTCACATTGCCCAGTTTGGAAAGTCTCTTTTTGAGGAATCTGCGAAGTTATATCAAGTGGTGCTCAGAGACCTGTGTTGAGCAAGGAAATGTCTTCTGTTGAAAACTGGAGAGAAGCTTTCTGAGAAACTGCTATGTGATGTGTGCATTCCACTCAGGGAGATACACCTGTTTTCTCATAAGGCAGTGTTTCAACAATGTTCCTGTAAAACCGGAAACATGATATTTCATAGTGCTTTGAAGACTATGGTGAAAAGAGAACACTCCTCAAATAAAACCCGAAAAGAAGCGTTCCAAGAAACTGCTCTCTGATATGTGCATTCATTTCACAGAATTAAAGCTTACTCTACATTGCCCAGTTTGGAATCGCTATCTTTGAGGAATCCACGAAGGGATATTAAGTGGCTCCCAGAGGTCTGTGGTGAGCAAAGAAATGTCTTCCATTAAAAACTGTAGAGAAGGTTTGTGAGCAACTGCTTTGTGGTATGTGTATTCATCTCAGAGAGATAAACCATTCTTTGGATTGATCTGTTTGAAAAACACTGTGTCTGTGGAATCTGAGAAATGACATTTGGGAACTCGCTTTAGAATATGGAAAACTCAATATCCTCAGATAAAAACAAGAAGGATGCTTTCTGTGAACCTGTTGTCTGTCCTGTGAATTCCTCTCTCTCAGTTAAACTTCTGTTGCATTGATCAGTTTTCATACTGTCATGGATGGATCCGTGAAGGGAAATTTGGGAGCACATTCAGGACTGTGTTGAAAAAGGAAATATCTTCAGATAAAAACTGGAAAGAAGTTTCTGTGAATCGACTTTTTGCTATGTTTATTCATCTCACATAGATAAAGCTTTCTTTACATTACACAGAATGGAAACTCCGTCATGGACCGATCCACGAAGGGATATTAGGAATCACATTCATGCCTATGGTGAAATAGGAAATATCTTCAGATAAAAACTGGAGAGAAGCTTTCTGAGAAACTGCTTTGTGGTGTGTACATTTCACTCAGCGAGTTTTGCCTCTTTTCTCATACGGCAGTGTTTGAACACTGTTCATGCAAAACCGAAAATGTGATACATCGGAGCGCATTGAAGACTATGGCGAAAAGTGAAATATCCTCAAATAAAACCCAGATAGAAGCATTCCAAGAAACTGCTCTCTGATATATGCATTCATTTCACAGTGGTAAAGCTAACTCCATGTTGCCCAGTTTGGAAACTCTGTCTTTGTGGAATCTGAGAAGGGACATTAAGTGGCGCCCAGAGGCTTGTGGTGAGCAAGGAAACGTCTTCCGATGAAAACTGGAGAGAATCTTTCTGAGCAACTGCTATGTGATGTGAGTTTTCAATTAACAGAGTTAAACCATTTTTGAATGAGCAGTTTGAGGTCACTGTTTTTGTGGAATGTGAGGAAGGACATTTGGGAATGCACCTTGAAATATGGAGAAAGAAATATCCTCTGGTAAATTCCAGAAGGAAGCTTTCTGTGAAACTGCTCTGTGTCGTCTTAATTCCTCTTGCTAAGTTAAGCCTCTCTTTTCATTGAGCAGTTTTCTAACCCTGTTTATGTTTAGTGTGTGAAGAGATACTCGGGAGCACTTTGAGGTTTACGGCGAAAAAGGAAATATGTTCAGACCGAAACTGGAGACAAGCTTTCTGAGAAACTGCTTTGTGACGTGTGCATTTCACTCACAGTGTTGTAAAGCTTTCGTTACATTATGCAGCATGGAAACTCAGTCATGGATTGATCCATGAACGGATATTAGGATCACATTCGGGCCTATGATGAAAAGGGAAATATCGTCAGATAAATCCTGGAGAGAAGGTTTCTGAGAAACTACTTTGTGATGTATTCATTCCACTCAGGGAGTTATAACTTTCTTCTTATAAGGCACTGCTTGAACAATGTTCCTGTAAAACTAAAAAAGTGATACTAGAGCACATTGAAGACTATTGCAAAAAGTGAAATGTCGTCAAATAAAACCCAGTAAGAGGAATTCCAAGAAACTGCTCTCTGACATGTCCATTCATTTCACAGAGGTAAAGCTTACTTTATATTTCCCAGTTTGGAAAGTCTGTCTTTGAGGATTCTGCGAAGGGATATCAAGTGGTAACCATAGGCCTGTGGCAAGCAAGGAAATCTCTTCCGCTGAAAATTAGAGAGAAGTTTTCTGAGCCACTCTTTTGTGATGTTTGTATTCATCACATAGAGTTACATCATTCTTTAGATTGAGCACTTTGAAATCACTGTTTCTGTGGCATATGAGAAAGGACATTTGGGAACACTCTTTAGAATATGCTGAAAAAGAAACAACTGCAGATAGAAACCAGAAGGAAGCTTTCTGTGAAACTGCTTTCTGTCATGTGAATTCTGCTCTCACAGTTAAGCGTCTCTTTTCATTGAGCAGTATTCTAACACTTTTTTTGTTTAGTGTGCGAAAGGATATTCAAGAGTGCTTTGAGGCTTATGCTGAAAAAGGAAATACTTTTGGATGGAAAGTTAAGAGAAGCTTTCCAAAGAGCTGTATTGTAACATATGTATACCACTCACAGAGATATTCTTTTCTTCGCTTAGAGAATTGGGGAATCTCCTTTGGAGAAAAAACTACCAAGGGACATTCGGGAGTATGTGGACGACTATGGTGAAATTGGAAATATCCTCAGACAAAAACCGGAAAGAAGATTTCTGTCAAACTGCTTTGTGATAGATATGTTTATTCATCTTACATAGATAAACCTTTCTTTATATTATGCAGTTTTGAAACTCCGTCATGGACGGATTCACGAAAGGATATTCGGGAGCTCATTCAGGCCTGTGGGGAAATAGGCGATATCTTCAGAAAAAAACTGGAGAGAAGCTTTCTGAGAAACTGTTTGTGATGTGTGCATTCCACACAGGGAGTTATACCTCTTTTCTCACTAGGCAGTGTTTGAACACTGTTCCTGTAAAACTGGAAAAGTGACACTTTGCAGCACATTGAAGACTATGGCGAAAAGTGAAATATCCTGATATAAAACCCAGAAAGAAGCGTTCCAAGAAACTGCTCTCTGACGTGTGCATTCATTTCAGAGGGTTAAAGCTTACACTATGTTACCCAGTTTGGAAACTGTGTCTTTGAGGAATCTGTGAAGGAATATTAAGTGGCGCTCAGAGGCTTGTGTTGAGAAGGGAAACGTCTTCCGATGAAAACTGGAGAGAAGCGTTCAGAGCAACTGCTTTGTGATGTGTGTATTCGTCTCACAGAATTAAATCATTCTTTGGATTGAGCAGTTTCAAATAACTGTTTCTGTGGAACCTGAGAAAGGACATTTGGGAACGCCCTTAAGAATATGCTGAAAACGAAATACCCTCCGATGAAAACTAGAAAGACTCTCTCTGTGAAACTGCTCTAGGTCACATGAAGTCCACAAGCATGGTGAAGCTTCTGTTTTCATTGGGCAGTATTCTAACACTGTTTTAGGTTAGACAGCTAAGGGATACACGGGAGCACTTTGAGGTTTATGGTGAAAATGGAAATACCTTCAGATAGATACTGGAGAGAAGATTTCCGAGGAGCTGTTTTGTGATGTGTGCCTTCCACTCACAGAGTTATACTTTTCTTCTCAGAGAGTTTTGGGGAATCCTGCTTGGAGAAAAAGCTACCAGGGGACATTCGGGAGTATATGGATGGCTATGGTGAAAAAGGAAATATCATCAGACAAATACTGGAAAGAAGCTCTCTGTGAAACTTGTTTGTGATAGATATGTCTTTCATCTCACATAGATAAACTTTCTTTCTATTATGCAGTTTTGAAGCTGCGTCATGGATGAATTCGCGAAGGGACATTTGGGAGCACATTCAGGCATGTGGGGAAATAGCAGATATCTTGAGATAAAAACTGGAAGAAGCTTTCTGAGGAATTGCTTTTCGATGTGTGCATAGCACTCAGGGAGTTATACTTCTTTTCTCATAAGACAGTGTTTGAACTCTCTTCACGTAAAACTGAAAAAGTGGTATTTTGCAGCGCATCAAAGACTATGGCAAAAAGTGAAATATCTTCAAATAAAACCCAGAAAGAAGCATTCCAAGAAACTGCTCTTTCACGTGTACATTCATTTCAGAGAGTTAAATCTTACACTACGTTGCCCAGCATGGAAACTCTATCTTTGAGGAATCTGTGAAGGGATATTAAGTGGTGCCAGAGGCCTGTGGTGGGAAAGGAAGCGTCTTCCAATGAAAACTGGAGAGAAGCTTTCAGAGCAACTACTTTGTGATGTGTGTATTCATCTCATAGAGTTAAATCATTCTTCAGATTGAGCAGTTTGAAATCACTGTTTCTGTGGAACCTGAGAAAGGACATTTGGGAATGCTCTTAAGAATATGCTGAAAAAAAAATACCCTCCCATAAAAACCAGAAGGAAACTTTCTGTGAAACTGCTCTAGGTCACGTGAATTCCACTCACACAGTTAAGCTTCTGTTTTCATTGAGCTGTATTCTAACACTGTTTTTAGTTAGTGAGCTAAGGGATACTCGGGAGCATTTTGAGGCTTCCGTGAATACGGAAATATCTTCAGATAGAAAGATCTGAAAATTTTTCCAAGGAGCTGCTTTTTGATGTGTGTATTCCACTCACAGAGTTACACTTTTCTTTTCATAGAGTATTGGGGCATCCCGTTTGGAGAAAAAGCTACCACGGAACATTCGGGAGAATATGGACGGCTGTGGTGAAAAAGAAAATATCCTTAGACAAACTGGAAAGAAGATTTCTATGAAACTGCTTTGGTATAGATATGTCTGTTTATATCACATAGATAAAACTTTCTTTCCATTACGCAGTTTTGAAGCTGCGTCATCGACAGATTCTCGAAGGGATATTCGGGAGCACTTTCAGGCCAGTGGGGAAATAGAAAATATCTTCAGATAAAAACTGGAGAGAAACTTTCGGGGAAACTGCTTTATGATGTGTGCATTCCACTCAGGGAGTTACACCTCTTTTCTCATAAGGCAGTGCTTGAACACTGTTCTTGTAACCGAAAAAGTGATATTTTGCAGCACTTTGAAGACTATGGTGAAAAGTGAATTACCCTGAAATAAAACCAAGAAAGAAGCGTTCCAAGAAACTGCTCTGTGACGTGTGCCTTCATTTCAGAGAGTTAAAGCTTACACTAAGTTACCCAGTTTGGAAACTCTGTCTTTGAGGATTCTGTGAAGGGATATTTAGTGGCATCCGGTGGCTTGGGGTGAGAAAGGAAATGTCTTCCGATGAAAACTGGACAGAAGCTTTCGGAGCAACAGCTTTGTGATGTGTGTATTCATCTTATAGAGTTAAATCGTTCTTTGGATTGAGCAGTTTGAAATCACTGTTTCTGTGGAATCTGAGAAAGGACATTTGGGAACGCTCTTAAGAATATGCGGAAATAGAAATACCCTCCAATAAAAACCAGAAGGAAACTTTCTGTGAAACTGCTCTAGGTCACGTGAAGTCCACTCACACAGTTAAGCTTCTGTTTTCATTGAGTAGTATTCTAACACTGTTTTAGGTTAGTCAGCTAAGGGATACTTGGGAGCACTTTGAGGCTTATGGTGAAAATGGAAACATCGTTAGAGAGATCCTTGAGAGAAGTTTTCCGAGGAGCTGCTTTGTTACGTTTGTTCTCCACTAACAGAGTTATACTTTTCTTCTCATGGAGGATTGGGGATCCCGTTTGGAGAAATAGCTACCAGGGGACATTCGGGAGTATATTGACAGCTATGGTGAAAAAGGAAATATCCTGAGACAAAATTGGAAAAAGCTTTCTGTGAAAATGCTTTGTGATAGATATGTCTGTTAATCTCACATAGATAAAACTTTCTTTCTATTTTGCACTTTTGAAACTGCGTCATGGACGGATTCGTGAAGGGACATTCTGGAGCACATTCGGGCCTTTGGGGAAATAGATATCTTCAGATAAAAACTGGAGAGAAGCTTTCTGAGAAACTGCTTTGTGATGTGTTCATTCCACTCAGGGTGTTATACCTCTTTTCTCATAAGGCAGTGTTTGAATACTGATCCTGTAAAGCAGAAAAAGTGATATTTTGCAGTGCTTTTAAGACTATGGCGAAAAGTGAAATATCCTCAAATAAAACCCAGAAAAAAGCATTCCAAGAAACTGCTCTCTGACGTGTGCATTCATTTCAGAGAGTTGAAACTTACACTACGCTGCCCAGTTTGGAAACTCTGTCATTGAGGAGCCTGGGAAGGGATATTTAGTGGCACCTGGATGCTTGTGGTAAGAAAGGAAACATTTTCCGATGAAGAGTGGAGAGAAGATTACGGAACAACCGCTTTGTGATGTGTGAATTCATCTCATAGAGTTATATCATTCCTTGGATTGAGCAGTTTGAAATCACTGTTTCTGTGTATCCTCCTAAAGGTTATTTGGGAACACTCTTAATAATACGCTAAAAAAGTAATACACTCAGATAAAAACCAGAAGGAAAGTTTCTGTGATACTGCTCTAGGTCACGTGAAGTCCACTCTTACAGTTAAGCTTCTCTTTTCATTGATCTGTGTTTTAGGTTAGTCAGCTAAGGGACACTAGGGAGCGCTTTGAGGCTTACGGTGAAAACAGAAATATCTTCAGATATATATTGAAGAGAAGATTTCCGTGGAGCAGTATATGGATGGCTATGGTGAAAAAGGAAATATACTCAGACAAAAACTGGAAAGAAGCTTTCTGTGAAACTGCTTTGTGATAGATATATCTATTCATGTCACATAGATAAAACTTTCTTTCTATTTCGCACTTTTGACACTGCATCATGGTTGAATTTGCGAAGGGACACTCCGGAGCGCATTTGGGCCTGTGGGGAAATCGGAAATATGTTCAGATAAAAACGGGAGAGAAGCTTTCGGGAAACTGCTTTATGATGTGTGCATTCCACTCAGGGAGCTGTACCTCTTTTCTCATAAGGCAGTGTTTGACCACTGTTCCTGTAAAACTGAAAAAGTGATATTTTGCAGCGCATTGAAGACTATGGCGAAAAGAGATTTATCCTGAAATAAAACCAAGAAAGAAGTGTTCCAAGAAACAGCTCTGTGACTTGTGCATTCAGTTCAGAGAGTTAAAGCTTACACTACGTTGTCCAGTTTGGAAACTCTGTCTTTGAGGAATCTGTGAAGGGATATTAAGTGGCACCCAGAGGCTTGTGGTGAGAAAGGAAACGTCTTCCGATTAAAACAGGAGAGAAGCTTTTGGAGCAACAGCTTTGTGATGTGTGTATTCATCTCATAGAGTTAAATCATTCTTTGGATTGAGCAGTTTGAAATCACTGTTTTTGTGGAAACTGAGAAAGGACATTTGGGAACGCTCTTAAGAATGTGCTGAAATAGAAATACCCTCCAATAAATACCAGAAGGAAACTTTCTGTGAAACTGCTCTAGGTCACGTGAAGTCCACTCACACATTTAAGCTTCTGTTTTCATTGAGCAGTATTCTAACACTGTTTTAGGTTACTCAGCTAAGGGATACTCGGGGGCGCTTTGAGGCTTATAGTGAAAATGGAAACATCTTCAGAGAAATCCTGGAGAAAAGTTTTCCAAGGAGTTGCTTTGTGACGTTTGCACTCCACTCACAGAGTATACTTTTCTTCTCATGGGCGATTGGGGATCCCGTTTGGAGAAAAAGCTACCAGGGGACATTCAGGAGTATATGGACTTCTATGGGGAAAAGTGAAATATCCTCAGACAAAAACTGGAAAGAAGCTTTCTGTGAAACTGCTTTGTGATAGATATGTCTATTCATCGCACATAGATAAAACTTTCTTTCTATTACATAGTTTTGAAACTGCGTCATTAATGGATTTGCGAAGGGACATTCGAGAGCACATTCAGGCCTGTGGGCAAATAGGAAATATCTCCAGATAAAACCTGGAGAGAAGCTTTCTATGAAACTGCTTTGTGATGTGTGCATTCCACTCAGGGAGTTATACCCCTTTATCATAAGGCAGTGTTTGAACACTGTTCCTGTAAAACTGAAAAAGTGATATTTTGCAGC
>NW_012110208.1:441781-474821 GCF_000951045.1 Mandrillus leucophaeus | reverse complement strand
TAGATAAACTTTCTTTCTATTATGCAGTTTTGAAGCTGCGTCATGGATGAATTCGCGAAGGGACATTTGGGAGCACATTCAGGCATGTGGGGAAATAGCAGATATCTTGAGATAAAAACTGGAAGAAGCTTTCTGAGGAATTGCTTTTCGATGTGTGCATAGCACTCAGGGAGTTATACTTCTTTTCTCATAAGACAGTGTTTGAACTCTCTTCACGTAAAACTGAAAAAGTGGTATTTTGCAGCGCATCAAAGACTATGGCAAAAAGTGAAATATCTTCAAATAAAACCCAGAAAGAAGCATTCCAAGAAACTGCTCTTTCACGTGTACATTCATTTCAGAGAGTTAAATCTTACACTACGTTGCCCAGCATGGAAACTCTATCTTTGAGGAATCTGTGAAGGGATATTAAGTGGTGCCAGAGGCCTGTGGTGGGAAAGGAAGCGTCTTCCAATGAAAACTGGAGAGAAGCTTTCAGAGCAACTACTTTGTGATGTGTGTATTCATCTCATAGAGTTAAATCATTCTTCAGATTGAGCAGTTTGAAATCACTGTTTCTGTGGAACCTGAGAAAGGACATTTGGGAATGCTCTTAAGAATATGCTGAAAAAAAAATACCCTCCCATAAAAACCAGAAGGAAACTTTCTGTGAAACTGCTCTAGGTCACGTGAATTCCACTCACACAGTTAAGCTTCTGTTTTCATTGAGCTGTATTCTAACACTGTTTTTAGTTAGTGAGCTAAGGGATACTCGGGAGCATTTTGAGGCTTCCGTGAATACGGAAATATCTTCAGATAGAAAGATCTGAAAATTTTTCCAAGGAGCTGCTTTTTGATGTGTGTATTCCACTCACAGAGTTACACTTTTCTTTTCATAGAGTATTGGGGCATCCCGTTTGGAGAAAAAGCTACCACGGAACATTCGGGAGAATATGGACGGCTGTGGTGAAAAAGAAAATATCCTTAGACAAACTGGAAAGAAGATTTCTATGAAACTGCTTTGGTATAGATATGTCTGTTTATATCACATAGATAAAACTTTCTTTCCATTACGCAGTTTTGAAGCTGCGTCATCGACAGATTCTCGAAGGGATATTCGGGAGCACTTTCAGGCCAGTGGGGAAATAGAAAATATCTTCAGATAAAAACTGGAGAGAAACTTTCGGGGAAACTGCTTTATGATGTGTGCATTCCACTCAGGGAGTTACACCTCTTTTCTCATAAGGCAGTGCTTGAACACTGTTCTTGTAACCGAAAAAGTGATATTTTGCAGCACTTTGAAGACTATGGTGAAAAGTGAATTACCCTGAAATAAAACCAAGAAAGAAGCGTTCCAAGAAACTGCTCTGTGACGTGTGCCTTCATTTCAGAGAGTTAAAGCTTACACTAAGTTACCCAGTTTGGAAACTCTGTCTTTGAGGATTCTGTGAAGGGATATTTAGTGGCATCCGGTGGCTTGGGGTGAGAAAGGAAATGTCTTCCGATGAAAACTGGACAGAAGCTTTCGGAGCAACAGCTTTGTGATGTGTGTATTCATCTTATAGAGTTAAATCGTTCTTTGGATTGAGCAGTTTGAAATCACTGTTTCTGTGGAATCTGAGAAAGGACATTTGGGAACGCTCTTAAGAATATGCGGAAATAGAAATACCCTCCAATAAAAACCAGAAGGAAACTTTCTGTGAAACTGCTCTAGGTCACGTGAAGTCCACTCACACAGTTAAGCTTCTGTTTTCATTGAGTAGTATTCTAACACTGTTTTAGGTTAGTCAGCTAAGGGATACTTGGGAGCACTTTGAGGCTTATGGTGAAAATGGAAACATCGTTAGAGAGATCCTTGAGAGAAGTTTTCCGAGGAGCTGCTTTGTTACGTTTGTTCTCCACTAACAGAGTTATACTTTTCTTCTCATGGAGGATTGGGGATCCCGTTTGGAGAAATAGCTACCAGGGGACATTCGGGAGTATATTGACAGCTATGGTGAAAAAGGAAATATCCTGAGACAAAATTGGAAAAAGCTTTCTGTGAAAATGCTTTGTGATAGATATGTCTGTTAATCTCACATAGATAAAACTTTCTTTCTATTTTGCACTTTTGAAACTGCGTCATGGACGGATTCGTGAAGGGACATTCTGGAGCACATTCGGGCCTTTGGGGAAATAGATATCTTCAGATAAAAACTGGAGAGAAGCTTTCTGAGAAACTGCTTTGTGATGTGTTCATTCCACTCAGGGTGTTATACCTCTTTTCTCATAAGGCAGTGTTTGAATACTGATCCTGTAAAGCAGAAAAAGTGATATTTTGCAGTGCTTTTAAGACTATGGCGAAAAGTGAAATATCCTCAAATAAAACCCAGAAAAAAGCATTCCAAGAAACTGCTCTCTGACGTGTGCATTCATTTCAGAGAGTTGAAACTTACACTACGCTGCCCAGTTTGGAAACTCTGTCATTGAGGAGCCTGGGAAGGGATATTTAGTGGCACCTGGATGCTTGTGGTAAGAAAGGAAACATTTTCCGATGAAGAGTGGAGAGAAGATTACGGAACAACCGCTTTGTGATGTGTGAATTCATCTCATAGAGTTATATCATTCCTTGGATTGAGCAGTTTGAAATCACTGTTTCTGTGTATCCTCCTAAAGGTTATTTGGGAACACTCTTAATAATACGCTAAAAAAGTAATACACTCAGATAAAAACCAGAAGGAAAGTTTCTGTGATACTGCTCTAGGTCACGTGAAGTCCACTCTTACAGTTAAGCTTCTCTTTTCATTGATCTGTGTTTTAGGTTAGTCAGCTAAGGGACACTAGGGAGCGCTTTGAGGCTTACGGTGAAAACAGAAATATCTTCAGATATATATTGAAGAGAAGATTTCCGTGGAGCAGTATATGGATGGCTATGGTGAAAAAGGAAATATACTCAGACAAAAACTGGAAAGAAGCTTTCTGTGAAACTGCTTTGTGATAGATATATCTATTCATGTCACATAGATAAAACTTTCTTTCTATTTCGCACTTTTGACACTGCATCATGGTTGAATTTGCGAAGGGACACTCCGGAGCGCATTTGGGCCTGTGGGGAAATCGGAAATATGTTCAGATAAAAACGGGAGAGAAGCTTTCGGGAAACTGCTTTATGATGTGTGCATTCCACTCAGGGAGCTGTACCTCTTTTCTCATAAGGCAGTGTTTGACCACTGTTCCTGTAAAACTGAAAAAGTGATATTTTGCAGCGCATTGAAGACTATGGCGAAAAGAGATTTATCCTGAAATAAAACCAAGAAAGAAGTGTTCCAAGAAACAGCTCTGTGACTTGTGCATTCAGTTCAGAGAGTTAAAGCTTACACTACGTTGTCCAGTTTGGAAACTCTGTCTTTGAGGAATCTGTGAAGGGATATTAAGTGGCACCCAGAGGCTTGTGGTGAGAAAGGAAACGTCTTCCGATTAAAACAGGAGAGAAGCTTTTGGAGCAACAGCTTTGTGATGTGTGTATTCATCTCATAGAGTTAAATCATTCTTTGGATTGAGCAGTTTGAAATCACTGTTTTTGTGGAAACTGAGAAAGGACATTTGGGAACGCTCTTAAGAATGTGCTGAAATAGAAATACCCTCCAATAAATACCAGAAGGAAACTTTCTGTGAAACTGCTCTAGGTCACGTGAAGTCCACTCACACATTTAAGCTTCTGTTTTCATTGAGCAGTATTCTAACACTGTTTTAGGTTACTCAGCTAAGGGATACTCGGGGGCGCTTTGAGGCTTATAGTGAAAATGGAAACATCTTCAGAGAAATCCTGGAGAAAAGTTTTCCAAGGAGTTGCTTTGTGACGTTTGCACTCCACTCACAGAGTATACTTTTCTTCTCATGGGCGATTGGGGATCCCGTTTGGAGAAAAAGCTACCAGGGGACATTCAGGAGTATATGGACTTCTATGGGGAAAAGTGAAATATCCTCAGACAAAAACTGGAAAGAAGCTTTCTGTGAAACTGCTTTGTGATAGATATGTCTATTCATCGCACATAGATAAAACTTTCTTTCTATTACATAGTTTTGAAACTGCGTCATTAATGGATTTGCGAAGGGACATTCGAGAGCACATTCAGGCCTGTGGGCAAATAGGAAATATCTCCAGATAAAACCTGGAGAGAAGCTTTCTATGAAACTGCTTTGTGATGTGTGCATTCCACTCAGGGAGTTATACCCCTTTATCATAAGGCAGTGTTTGAACACTGTTCCTGTAAAACTGAAAAAGTGATATTTTGCAGCACATTGAAGACTATGGTGAAAAGTGAAATATCCTGAAATAAAACCCAGAAGGAAGCATTCCAAGAAACTGCTCTCTGACATATGCATTCATTTCAGAGAGTTAAAGCTTACACTACGTTGCCCATTTTGGAAACTCTGTCTTTGAGGAATCTGTGAAGGGATATTACGTGGCGCACGGAGGTTTCTGGTGAGAAAGGAAACATCTTCTGATGAAAACTGGAGAGAAGCTTTTGGAGCAACTGCTTTGTTATGTGTGTATTCATCTCATAGAGTTAAGTTATTCTTTGGATTGAACAGTTTGTAATCTCTGTTTCCATGGAGCCTGAGAAAAGACATTTGGGAACGCTCTTTAGAATATGCTGAAAAAAGACATACCCTCTGATAAAAACCAGAAGGAAACTTTCTGTGAAACTGCTCTAGGTCACGTGAATTTCACTCACATAGTTAAGCTTCTATTTTTATTGGGCAGTATTCTAACACTCTTTTTGGTTAGTCAGCAAAGGAAAACTCGGGAGTGCTTTGAGGCTTACGGTGAAAACGGAAGTATCTTCAGATAGATACTGGAGAGAAGATCTCTGAGGACCTGCTTTGTGACGTGTGTATTCCACTCACAGAGTTATACTTTCCTTCTCAGAGAGGATTGGGGAATACCATTTGTAGAGATAGCTACCAGGGGGCATTTGGGGAATATGGACGGCTATGGTGAAAAAGGAAATATCTTCAGAGAAAAACTGTGAAGAATCTTTCTGTGAAACTGCTTTGTGATAGATATGTCTATTCATCTCACAAAGATAAACCTCTCTTTCTTTTTCGCAGTTTTGAAACTGCGTCATGGACGGATTCATGAAGGGACATTCAGGAGCACATTCAGGCATATGATGAAAAAGGAGATACCTTCAGCTAGAAACTGGAGAGAAGCTCTCTGATAAACTGCTTTCTGATGTGTGCATTCCACTAAGGGAGTTATACCACTTTTCTCATAAAGCAGTGTTTGAACACTGTTCCTGTAAAAACTGAAAAAGTGATGTTTGGCAGTGCATTGAAGCCTATGGCGAAAAGTGAAAAATCCTGAAATGAAACCCAGAAAGAAGCGTTCCAAGAAACTACTCTCTGACATGTGCATTCACTTCAGAGAGTTAAAGCTAACACAAAGTTGCCCAGTTTGGAAACTATGTCTTTGAGGAATTTGGAAAGGGATATTAGGTGGTGCCAAGAGGCTTGTGGTAAGAAAGGAATCGTCTTCCAATGAACACTGGAGAGAAGCCTTAAGAGCAACTGCTTTTTGATGTGTGTATTCATCTCATAGAGTGAAATCATTCTTTGGATTGATCAGTTTGAAATCAGTGTTTCTGTGGAACCCGAGAAAGGACATTTGGGAACGCTCTTAAGACTATGTTGAAAAAGAAATACCTTCCAATAAAAACGAGAAGGAAACGTTCTGTGAAACTGCTCTAGGTCACGTGAATTCCACTTGCACAGTTAAGCTTCCTTTTTCATTGAGCAGTATTCTAACACTGTTTAAGATAGTCAGCTAAGGGATACTCGGGAGTGCTTTGCGGCATACGATGAAAACGGAAATATCTTCAGATTGATCCTGGAGAGAAGATTTCTGAGGAACTGCTTTGTGACGTGTGCATTCCACTCACAGAGTTATACTTTTCTTCTCATAGAGGATTGGGGACTCCCGTTTGGAGAAAAAGCTACCAGGGGACATTCGGGAGTATATGGACGGCTATGGTGAAAAAGGAAATACCCTCAGACAAAAATGTAAAGAAGCTTTCTGTGAAACTGCTTTGTGGTAGATAGGTCTATTCTCACATAGATAAAACTTTCTTTCTATTACGCAGTTTTGATACTATGTCATAGACAGATTCGCGAAGGGAATTTCGTTACCACATTGTGGCCTGGGGGAAATAGGATATATATTCAGCTAAAAACTGGAGAGAAGCTTTCTGAGAAACTGCTTTGTGATGTATGCATTCCACTCAGGGAGTTATATCTCTTTTCTCATAAGGAACTGTTTGTACACTGTTCCTGTAAAATTAAAAAAGTGATAGTCGGAGCACGTTGAAAACTATGGTGAAAAGTGAAAATCATCAAATAAAACCCAGAAAGAAGCATTCCAAGAAACTACTCTTTGACATGTCCATTCATTTCACAGAGTTAAAGCTTACTCTACATTTCCCAGTTTGGAAAGACTGTCTTTGAGGATTCTGTGAAGGGATATTAAGTGGCAACCGGAGGCATGTGGCGAGCAAGGAAGTGTCTTCCGTTGAAAAATAGAGAGAAGCTTTCTGAGCAACTCTGCTGTTATGTTTGAATTCACCACATAGAGTTAAATCTTTCTTTGGATTGAGCAGTTTGAAATCACTGTTTCTGTGGAATCTGAGAAAGGACATTTAGAAACGCTCTTTAGAATACGCTGAAAAAGAAATAACCTCAGATAGAAACCAAAAGGAAGCATTCTGTGAACCTGCTCTGTGTCGTGTGAATTCCGCTCACACAGTTAAGCTTCTCTTTTCATTCAGCAGTATTCTAACATTGTTTTTGTTTAGTCTGCTAAGGGATATTCGGGAGTGTTTTGAGGCTTACTGTGAAAAAGGAAATATCTTCAGACAGAAAATGGGAAAAGCTTTCCAAGGAGGTGTTTTGTGACGTGTGCATTCCGATCACAGAATTATGCCTTTCTTCTCATAGAGGATAGTGGATTGCCTTTTGGAGAAAAAGCTTCCAAAGGACATTCGGGAGTATATGGGTGGCTATGGTGAAAAAGGAAATATCCTCAGACAGAAACTGGAAAGATTTCTGTGAAATTGCTTTGTGATATATATGTTTATTCATCTCACATAGATAAAACTTTCCTTATATCATGCACTTTGGAAACTCCATCATGGACAGATCCATGAAGGGATGTGCGGTAGCATATTCAGGCCTATGGTTGAAAAGGAGATAATTTCAGATAAAAACTGGACGGAAGCTGTCTGAGAAACTGCTTTGTGATGTGTGCATTCCACTCAGGGAGTTATACCTCTTTTCTCATAAGGCAGTGTTTGAACACTGTTGCTGGAAAACCGAAAAAATGATATTTCGAAACACATGGGAGACTATGCTGAAAAGTGAAATATCCTGAAATAAAACCCAGAAAGAACTGTTCCACGAAACTGCTCTCTGACGTGTGCATTCATTTCAGAGTGTTAAAGCTTACTCTATATTTTCCAGTTTGGAAAGTCTGTCTTTGTGGATTCTGCAAAAGGATATTAAGTGGCAACCAGAGACCAGTGTTCAGCAAGGAAAAGTCTTCCGCTGAAAACTGAAGAGAAGTTTTCTGAGCAACTGCTTTGTGATGTGTGTACGTATCTCATAGAGTTTAATCATTCTTTGGATTGAGTAGTTTGAAATCACTCTTTCTGTGGAACCTGAGAAACGACATTGGGAACACTCTTAAGAATGTGCTGAAAAAGAACTACTATCCAATAAAAACCATAAGGAAGCTTTCTGTGAAACTGCTCTGGGTCACGTGAATTCCACTCTCACAGTTAAGCTTCTATTTTCATTGAGCAGTATTCGAACACTGTTTTAGGTTAGTCAGCTAAGGGATACTTGGGAGTGCTTTGAGGCTTATGGTGAAAAAGAAATATCTTCAGATAGAAACTGGAGAGATTTCCGAGGAGCTGCTTTGTGACATGTGCATTCCACTCACTGTTATGCTTTTCTTCTCATAGAGGATTGGGGAATCCCTTTTGGAGAAAAAGCTACCAGGGGACATTCGGGAGTATATGGACGGCTATGGTGGAAAAGGAAATATCCTTAGACAAAAACTGAAAATAAGCTTTCTGTGTAACTGCTTTGTGACAGATATGTTTATTCATCTCACATAGATAAACTTCCTTTCTATTACGCAGTTTTGAAACGCCGTCATGGATGGATTCTAGAAGGGACATTCAAGAGCATATTCAGACCAATGGTGACAAAGGAAATATCTTCAAATAAAAACTGGAGAGATGCTTTCGGAGAAACTGCTTTGTGATGTGTGCATTCCACTCAGCGAGATTTACCTCTTTTCTCATAAGGCAGTTTTTGATTACTGTTCCTGTAGAACTAAAAAAGTGATATTTCTTAGCGCATTGAAAACTATGATGAAAAGTGAAATATCCTCAAATAAAACAGAGAAAGAAGCATTCCAAGAAACTGCTCTATGATATGTGCATTCATTTCACAGAGTTAAAGCTTACTCTACTTTGCTCAATTTGGAAAGTCTGTCTTTGAGGAATCTGCGAAGGGATATTAAGTGGTGCCCAGAGGCTTCTGGTGAGCTAGGAAGCGCCTTCCGATAAAAACAGGAGAGAAGCTTTCTGAGCAACTGCTTTTTGATGTGTGTATCCAGCTCATATAGTTAAACCATTCTTTGGATTGAGCAGTTTGAAATCACTGTTTTTGTGGAATCTGAGGAAGTACATTTGGGAACGTTCCTTAGAATATGGAGAAAGAAATATCCTCAGGTAAAATCCAGAAGGAAGCATTCTGTGGAACTGCTCTGTGTCGTCTTAATTCCTCTTGCCCAGTTAAGCCTCTCTTTTCATTGAGCAGTTTTCTAACCCTGTTTATGTTTAGCATGTGAAGGGATATTCGGCAGTGCTTTGAGGCTTACGGTGAAAAAGAAATATGCTCAGACCGATACTGGAGAGCAGCTTTCTCAGGAACTGCTTTGTGACGTGTGCATTCCACTCACAGTGTTATACCTCTCTTCTCATACAGCATAGGGGAAACCCTTTTGGAGAAGAAGGTGGCAAGTGATATTCGGGAGTATGTGGATGCCTATGGTGAAATGGGAAATTGTCTCAGACAAAAACTGGAAAGAAACTGCTCTCTATGAACTTTCTCTTTATGAAACTGCTCTGTGATTTGTGTATTCATCTCACATATATAAAACTTCCTTTACATTACCACAACTTGGAAACTCTGTTATGGACAGGTCCCCAAAGGGACATTCAGGAGCACATTCAGGACTATGGTGAAAAAGGAAATATCTTCAGATAAAAACTAGAAAGAAGTTTTCTGGGAATGTGCTTTTTGCTATATTTATTCATCTCACATAGATAAAACTTTCTTTACATTATGCAGCTTGGAAACTCCGTCATGGATGGATCCGCGAAGGGATGTTTGGGATCACATTTGGGCCTTTGGTGAAAAAGGAAATATCACCAGATCAAAAGTGGAGAGGGGGTTTCTGAGAAACTGCTTCGTGATGTGTGCATTTCACTCAGGGAGTTATACCTTTCTTCTCATAAGGCACTGTTTGAACACTGTTCCTGTAAAATTAAAAAAGTAATATTCGGAGCACATTGAAGACTATGGAGAAAAGTGAAATGTCATCCAATAAAACCCAGAAAGAAGCATTCCAAGAAACTGTTCTCTGACATGTCCATTCATTTCACAGAGTTAAAGCTTACTCTACATTTCCCAGTTTGGAAAGTCTGTCTTTGAGGATTCTGCGAAGGGATATTAAGTGGCAACCGGAGACCTGTGGTGAGCAAGGAAATGTCTTCCATCGAAAATTGGAGAGAAGCTTTCTGAGCAACTCTTTTGTGATGTTTGTATTCATCTCATAGAGTTAAATCATTCGTTGGATTGAGCAGTTTGAAGTCACTGTTTCTGTTGAATCTGAGAAAGGACCCTTGGGAACACTCTTTTGAATATCCTAAAAAAGAAATAACCTCAGATAGATACCAGAAAGAAACTTTCTGTGAAACTACACTATATTGCGTGAATTCCACTACACCGTTAAGCTTCCCCTTTTTATTGTGCAGTATTCTAACACTGTTTTTGTTTAGTCTGTGAAGGGATATTCGGGAACGCTTTGAGGCTTATGGTGTAAAAGGCAATATCTTCAGATAGAAACTGGCGAGAAGCTTTCTGAAGATCGGCTTTGTGACGTGTGCATTCCACTGACAGAGTTATACCTTTCTTCTCATAGAGGATTGGGGAATCCCTTTTGGAGAAAAATCTACCAGGGGTCATTTGGGAGTATATGAACAGCTATGGTGAAAAAGGAAATATCCTCAGACAAAAATTGGAAGGAAGCTTTCTGTGAAACTGCTTTGTGATAGATACGTTTATTCATCTCATATAGATAAAACTTTCTTTCAATTATGCAGTTTTGAAACTCCATCATGGGTGGATTCGCGAAAGGACATTCAGGAGCACATTCAGGCCTATGGTGAAAAAGGTAATATATTCAGATAAAAACTGGATAGAAGCTTTCTGAGAAACTGCTTTGTGATGTGTGCATTCGACTCAGGGACTTTTATCTCTTTTCTCATAAAGCAGTGTTTTAATACTGTTCCTGTAAAACTGAAAATGTAATATTTCAGAGCGCATTGAAGACTATGGCCAAAAGTGAAATATCCTCAAATAAAACCCAGAAGGAAGCGTTCCAAGAAATTGCTCTGTGTTATGTGCATTCATTTCACAGAGTTAAAGCTTACTCTTCGTTGCCCAGTTTGGAAACTCTGTCTTTGAAGGATCTGTAAAGGGATATTAAGTGTTGCCCAGAGGCTTGTGATGAGCAAGGAAACGTCTTCCGATGAAAACTGGAGAGAAGCTTTTTGAGCAACTGCTTTGTGATGTGTGTATTGGTCTCATAGAGTAAAACTACTGTTTGGATTGAGTGGTTTGAAGTCACTGTTTTTGTGCAATCTGAGGAAGGACATTTGGGAAGGCTCCTTAGAATATGGAGAAAGAAATATCCTCAGGTAAAATCCAGAAGGAAACTTTATGTGAAACTGCTCTGTCTTTTTAATTCCTCTCACTCAGTTTCACCTCTCTTGTCATTGAGCAGTTTTCTAACCCTGTTTATGTTTAGCGTGTGAAGGGATATTCGGGAGCGCCTCGAGGCTTGCAGTGAAAAAGGAAATATGTTAAGATCGAAACTGGAGAGAAACTTTCTGTGGAACTGCTTTGTGACGTCTTCATTCCACTCACAGTGTTATACTTCTCTTCTCATACACCATCAGGGAACCCCTTTTGGAGAAAAAGATACCAAGGGATATTTGGTAACATATTGACGCATATGGAGAAAGGAGAAATAGCCTCAGATAAAAACTGGAAAGAAGCTTTCTGTGAAACTGTTCTGTGCTATGTGTATTCACCTCACATAGATAAAGCTTTCTTTACATTACACTGCTTGGAAACTCTGTCATGTACAGATCCACAATGGGACATTCAGGAGCACATTCAGGACTATGGTGAAAGAAGAAATATCTTAAGATAAAAACTGGAAAGAAGACTTCTGTGGATCTGCTTTTTGCAATGTTTATTCATCTCACATAGATAAAGCTTTCTTTACCTTAAGCAGCTTGGAAACACTGTCATGGACGGATCGACGAAGGGACCTTCGGGAGCACATTCAGGACTATGGGGAAAATCGAAATATCTTCAGACAAAAACCAGAGAGATGCTTTCTGAGAAACTGCTTTGTGATGTGTGCATTCCACTTAAGGAGGTATACCTCTTTTCTCATAAGGCGGTGTTTGGACACTGTTCCTGTAAAACTGAAACAGTGATATTTCGGAGTGCATTGAGGACTACGGCAAAAAGTGAAATATCCTCAAATAAAACCCAGAAAGAAGCCTTCCAAGAAACTGCTCTCTGATACGTGTTTTCATATCACAGAGTTAAAACTTACTCTACATTGCCCAATTTGGAAACTGCATCTTTGAGGAATCTGTGAAGGGATATTAAGTGGCCCCTGGAGGCCTGTGGTGAGCAAGGTAATGTCTTCCTTTGAAAACTGGAGAGAAGGTTTCTGAGCAACTGCTTTGTGATGTGTGTATTCATCTGGTAGAGTTAAATCATTCTTTCCATTGAGCAGTTTGAAATCACTGTTTCTGTGGAACCTAAGAAAGGAAATTTGAGAACATTCTTTAGAATATGCTGAAAAACAAATACCTTCAGATAAAATACAGAAGCAAGCCTCCTGTGAAACTGCTCTGTGTCATATGAATTGCACTCACCCAGTTAAGCTTCACTTTTCATTGAGCAGTTTCCTAACACTGTTTATGTTTAGCATGCCTAGGGATATTAGGGAACACTTTGAGGCTTACAGTGAAAAAGGAAATACGTTCTGATAGAAACTGGAGAGAGGCTTTCCGAAGTGCTGCTTTGTGACGTGTGCAAATATAACACTCACAGTGTTATATTTCTCTTCTCATACAGCATCTAGGAAATCCTTTCTGTGAAACTGTTCTTAGATATGTATATTCATCTCACATAGATAAATCTTTCTCTACATTTCGCAGCTTGGAAACCCTGTCATGGATGGATCCATGAAGGGACATTCAGGAGCACATTCAGGACTATGGTGAAAAAGTAAATATCTTCAGATAAAAACTAGAAAGAAGTTTTCTGTGAATCTGCTTTTTGCTCTATTTATTCATCTCACATAGATAAAATTTTGTTTATATTATGCAGTTGGAAACTGCGTCATGGATGGATCTGTGATGGGATATTTGAAAGAGCATTCAGGCCTATTGCAAAAAAGGAAATATATTCTGATAAAAACTGGAGAGAAGCTTTCTGAGAAACTGCTTTGTGATGTGTCCATTCCACTCACAATGTTACACTTCTCTTCTCATACACCATTGGGGAAACCCTTTTGGAAAAAAACAACAAGGGATATTTGGGAGCATATTGACGAATATGGTGAAAAGGGAAATAGCCTCAAGGAAAAGCTGGAAAGAAGCTTTCTGTGAAACTGCTCTGTGCTATGTGTATTCATCTCACATAGATAAAGCTTTTTCACATTACGCAGCTTGCAAACTCTGTCATGGACGGATCCGTGAAGGGACATTCGGGAGAAAATTCTGGACTATGGTGAAGAAGGAAATATCTTCAGATAAAACCTGGAAAGAAGCTTTCTGTGAATCTGCTTTATGCTATGCTTATTCATCTCATATAGATAAAGCTTTCTTTATATTACACAGCTTGGAAACTCCGTCATGGACGGAATCACGAAGGGACATTCGGGAGCACATTCAGGACTATAGTGAAAATGGAAGTATCTTCTGATAAACATGGAGACAAGTTTTCTGAGAAACTGTTTTCTGATGTGTGCATTCCACTCAACGAGTTATACCTCTTTTCTCATAAGGCAGTGTTTGAACATTGTTCCTGTAAAACCAAAAATGTTATATTTCGGAGTGCATTGAAGACTATGGGGAAAAGTGTCCTGTCCTCAAATAAAATCCAGAAAGAAGCGTTCCAAGAAACTGCTCTCTGATATGTGTATTAACGTCACAGAGTTAAAGCTTACTCTACATTGCCCAGTTTGGAAAGTCTCTCTTTGAGGAATCTGCGAAGTTATATTAAGTGGCGCCTGGAGGCCTGTGTTGAGCAAGGAAATGTCTTCCATTGAAAACTGGAGATAATCTTTCTGAGCAACTGCTTTGTGACGGGGTGTAATCATCTCATAGAGTTAAATCATCCTTTGGAAGGAGCAGTTTAAAATCACTGTTTCTGTGGAATCTGAGAAAGCATATTTGGAAATGCTCTTTAGAATATGGAGAAAGAAATATCCTCAGATAAAAACCAGAAAGAAGCTTCCTGTGAAACTTCTCTGTGTCGTGTGAATTCCACTCCCCCAGTTAATCTTCACTTTTCATTGAGCAGTTTCCTATCACTGTTTATGTTTAGCGTGCATAAGGATATTCGGGAACACTTTGAGGCTTATGATGAAAAAGGAAATATGTTCTGATAGAAACTGGAGAGAGGCTTTCCGAGGTGCTGCTTTGTGACATGTGCATTCCACTCACAGTGTTATACCTGTCTTCTCATACAGCATCTAGAAAACCCATTCTGTGAATCTGTTTTTAGATACGTGTATTCATCTGACATAGGTAAATCATTCTCTACATTTTGTAGCTTGGAAACTCTGTCATGGATGGATCCGCGGAGGGATATTCGGGAGCACATTCAGAACTATGATGTAAAAAGAAATATCTTCAGATAAAAAATGGAAAGAAGCTTTCTGTGAATCTGCTTTTTGCTGTGTTTATTCATCTCACATAGATGAAACTTTCTTTATGTTACACAGTTTGGAAACTGTTATCGATGGATCCACGACGGGATAATCGAAAACACTTTCAGGCCTATGGTGAAAAAGGAAATATATTCCGATAAAAACTGGAGAGAAGCATTCTGAGAAACTGCTTTGTGATGTGTGTATTCCACTCAGGGTGTTATACCGCTTTTCTCATAAAGCAGTGTTTGAACACTGTTCCGGTAAAACGAAAAAGTGATATTTTGGAGTGCATTGAAGACTATGGTGAAAAGTGATATATTCTCAAATAAAACCAAAAAAGAAGCATATCAAGAAACTGCTCTCAGATATGTGCATTCATTTCACAGAGGTAAAGCTTACACTACATTGCCCAGTTTGCAAATTCTGTCTTTCAAGAATCTGCGAAGGGATAGTAAGTGGTGTCCGTTCACCAGTGGTGAGCAAAGAAATGTCTTTTGATGAAAACTGCAGAGAAGATTTCTGAGCAACTGCTTTGTGATGTGTGTATTCATCACATAGAGTTAAATCATTCTTCGGATTGAACAGTTTGAAATCACTGTTTCTGTGGAATCTGAAGAAGGACATTTGGGAACGCTCTTTAGAATATGGAGAAAGAAATGTCTTCTGATATAAACCAGAAGGAAGCTTTCTGTGAAACTGCTATGTTTCACTGCTATGTTTGAATTCTTTTTGCTCAGTTAAGCTTCTCTTTTCATGGAGCACTTTTCTAACACTCTTTATGTTTAGCGAGCGAAGGGATATTTGGGAGTGCTTTGAGGCTATGGTGAAAAAGGAAATGTGTTCAGATAGAAACTGGAGAGAGGCTTTCCGAGGAACTGCTTTGAGACTTGTGCATTTCACTCACAGTGTTATACCCCTCTTCTCGTAAAGGACTGGGGAATGCCTTTTGAAGAAAACCATACCAGGGACATTTAGGTTTATATGGACGGCTATGGTGAAAAAGGAAATAGCCTCAGAGAAAAACTGGAAAGAAACTTTCTGTGAATCAGCTTTTTGCTATTTCTATTCATCTCACATAGATAAAACTTTCTTTACATTACACAGCTTGGAAACTCTGTCATGGATGGATCCGCAAAGGGACATTCGGGAGCACATTCAAGACTATTTTGAAAATGGAAATATTTCAGATAAAAACTGGACAGAAGCTTTGTGAGGAACTGCGTTGTGATGTGTGCATTCCACTCAGGGAGTTATACCTCTTTTCTCATAATGCAGTGTTTGAACACGTTTCCTGTAAAACTGAACAAGTGATATTTCAGAGTGCATTGAAGACTATGGTGAAAATTGAACTATCCTCAAATAAAACCCAAAAGAAGCATTCCAAGAAGCAACTCTCTGATGTGCGCATTTATTTCACAAAATTAAAGCTTACTCTACATTGCCCAGTTTGGAAACTCTGTCTTTGAGGAATCTGCGAAGAGATATTATGTGGCGCCCTGGGGCCTGTGGTGAGCAAGAAAATTTCTTCCGTTGAAAACTGGAGAGAAGCTTTCTGAGCAACTGCTTTGTGATGTGTGGATTCATCTCATAGAGTTAAATCATTCTTTGGATTGAGTAGTTTGAATTCATTGTTTCTGTGGAGCCTGAGAAAGGACATTCTGAAACGGTCTTTAGAATATGCTGAAAAGGAAATATCCTCAGATAAAAACCACAAGGAAGCTTTCTGTGAAACTACTCTCGGTCCTGTGATTTCCACTTACACAGTTAAGCTTCTCTTTTCATTGAGCAGTGTTCTAACACTGTGTTTAGTCTGCAAAAGGATACTCAGAAGCGCTTTGAGGCTTATGGTGAAAATAGAAATAACTTCAGATAAACACTAGAGAGAAGCTTTCTGAGGAGCTTCTTGGTGATGTGTGCATTCCACTAACAGAGTTATACTTTTCTTCTCATAGAGGATTGGGGAATCCCTTTTGGAGAAAAAGCTACCAAGGGACATTCAGGAGTATATAGATGGCTATTGTGAAAAAGGAATTACCCTCTGACAAAAACGGGAAAGAAGCTTTCTGTGAAACTGCTTTGTGATAGATATGTTTATTCATCTCACATAGATAAAACTTTCTTTGTATTATGCCGTTTGGAAACTCCGTAAAGAACAGATCTGCAAGCGGACATTCGGGAGTACCTTCAGACCTATGGTGAAAAAGGAAATCTCTTCATATAAAAATTGGAGAGAAGCTTTCTGAGAAACTGCTATGTGATGTGTGCTTTCCACTCAGGGAGATATACCTGTTTTCTCATAAGGCAGTGTTTCAACACTGTTTATGTAAAACCGAAAATGTGATATTTCATAGCGCATTGAAGACTAAGGCGAAAAGATAACATTCCTCAAATAAAACCAGGAAAGAAGCGTCCCAATAAACTGCTCTCTGATATGTGCATTAGTTTCACAGAATTAAAGCTTCCTCTACATTGCCCAGTTTGGAAACACTGTCTTTGTGGAAACTGCGAAGGGATATTAAGTGGCTCCCAGAGGTCTGTGGTGAGCAAGGAAATGTCTTCCATTGAAAACTGTAGAGAAGATTTCTGAGCAACTGCTTTGTGATGTGTGTATTCATCTCATAGAGATAAACCATTCTTTGGATTGAATTGTTTTAAATCACTGTTTCTGTGGAATCTGAGGAAGGATATTTGGGAACGCTCTTTAGAATAGGAAAACTAAATATCCTCAGATAAAAACAAGAAGGACGCTTTCTATGAAACTGCCGTGTGTCATGTGAATTCCTCTTACTCAGTTAAGCTTCTCTTGCATTGACCAGTTTTCATACTGTTTATGTTTAGTGTTCGAAGCGATATTCGGGAGTGCTTTCAGGCTTACAGTTAAAAAGGAAACATCTTCAGATAGAAAATGGAGAGAAGCTTTCCAAGGAACTGCTTTGTGGTGTGTGCATTCCACTCAGAGTGTTTTACCTCTGTTCTCATACAGTATCAGGAAAACATTTTGGAGAAAAAGGTAGCAAGGCATATTCGGGAGCATATGACGCCTATTGTGAAAAATGAAATAGCCTCAGATAAAAACTGGAAAGAAACTTCCTGTGAAACTGAGCACATTCAGGACTGTGGTGTAAAAGGAAATATCTTCAGATTAAAACTAGTAAGAAACTTTCTGTGAATCTGCTTTTTGCTATGTTTTTCACCTCACATAGATAAAGCTTTCTTTACATTATGCAGCTTGGAAACTCCGTCATGGATGGATCTCTGAACGGATATTCGGGATCACATTTGGGCCTATGGTGAAAAAGGAAATATCATCAGATAAAAACTGGAGAGAAGCTTTCTGAGAAACTATTTTGTGATGTTTTCATTCCACTCAGGGAGTTATAACTTTCTTCTCATCAGGCACTGTTTGAACAATGTTCCTGTAAAACTAAAAAAATGATACTAGAGCATATTGAAGACTATCGCAAAAAGTGAAATGTCATCAAATAAAAGCCAGAAAGGAGCATTCCAAAAAACTGCTCTCTGACATGTCCAATCACTTCACAGAGTTAAAGCTTACTCTACATTTCCCAGTTTGGAAAGTCTGTCTTTGAGGTTTCTGCGAAGGGATATTAAGTGGTAACTGTAGGCCTGTGGCAAGCAAGGAAATCTCTTCCGCTGAAAATTGGAGAGAAGCTTTCTGAGCCACTTTTTTGTGATGTTTGTATTCAGAGCATAGAGTTACATCATTCTTTGGGTTGAGCACTTTGAAATCACTGTTTCTGAGGAATCTGAAAAAGGACATTTGGGAATGCTCTTTAGAATATGCTGAAAAAGAAACAACTGCAGATAGAAACCAGAAGGAAGCTTTCTGTGAAACTGCTTTCTGTCATGTGAATTCTGCTCGCACAGTTAAACATCTCTTTTCATTGAGCAGTATTCTAACACTTTTTCTCCAACAGGGTATCCCCAATGCTGTATGAGAAGAGAGGTATAACACTGTGAGTGGAATGCACACGTCACAAAGCAGTTTCTAAGAAAGCCTCTCTCCAGTTTCTATCTGAACATATTTCCTTTTTCATCGTAAGCCTCCAAGCACTCCTGAATATCCCTTCTCACGCTAAACATAAACAGGATTATAAAACTGTTCAATGAAAAAGGAGGCTTAAGTGAGGGAAAGGAATTAAGACGACACAGAGCAGTTTCACAGAAAGCTTCATTTCGGATTTTACCTGAGGACATTTTTCTCTCCATATTCTAGTGAGAGTTCCCAAATGCCCTTCCTCTGATTCCACAGAAACAAGGATTTCAAACTGCTCAATCCAAAGAATGATTTAACTCTATGAGAGGAACACAAACATCACAAAAGAGTTGCTCAGAAATCTTCTCTCCAATTTTCAATGGAAGACATTTCCTTGCTTGCCACAGGCCTCCAGTGCCACCCTTTTGGAGAAAAAGGTACCAAGAGATATTCAGGGGCATATTAATGCCTATGGTGAAAAGGAAAATAGCCCCAGACAGAAACTGTATAGAAGCTTTCTGTGAAACTGCTCTGTGCTATGTGTATTCATCTCACATAGATAAAGCTTTCTTTACATTACGCAGCTTCAAAACTGTCATGGACAGATCCACAAAGGGACATTTGTGAGCACATTCGGGAGTATGGTGAAAAAGGAATACCTGCGGATAAAAACTTGAAAGAAGCTTTCTGTGAATCTGCTTTTTGCTATGTTTTTTCATTTCACAGAGACAATGCTTTCTTTACATTATGCAGCTTGGAAACTCTATCATGGACGGATCTGTGAAGGGCATTCGGGAGCACATACAGGACTATGATGAAAAGGGAAATATCTTCAGATAAAAACCAGAAGGAAGCTTTCTGTGAAACTACTATGTGTCTTGCGAATTCCTGTCACTCAGTTAAGCTTCTCTTTTCATTGAGTAGTTTTCTAACACTGTTTATGTTCAACGTGCGAAGGGATATTTTGGAGCACTTTTAGGATTACGGTGAAAAAGGAAATATGTTCAGGTAGAGACTGGAGAGGAGCATTTCAAGAAACTGCTTTGTGATGTGTGCATTGCACTCAGGGAGTTATACCTCTTTTCTCATAAGACAGTGTTAGAACTCTGTTCTTGTAAGATGAAAAAGTGATATTTTGGAGTGCTTTGAAGACTATGGCAAAAAGTGATATATCCTCAAATAAAACCCAGAAAGAAGTGTTCCAAGAAACTGCTCTCTGATATGTGCATTCATTTCATAGAGGTAAAGCTTACTCTACATTTCCAAGTTTGGAAACTCTGTCTTTGAGGAATCTGTGAAGGGATATTAAGTGGTGCCCCGAGGATTGTGGTGTGTAAGGAAACGTCTTCTTATGAAAACTGGAGAGAAGCTTTCTGAGCAACTACTTTGTGATGTGTGTATTCGTCTCATAGAGTTAAACCATTCTTTGGATTGAGCACTTTGAAATCACTGTTTTTGTGGAACCTGAGAAATGACATTTTGGAATGCTCCTTAGAATATGGAGAAAGAAATATCCTCAGGTAAAATCCAGAAGGAAACTTTCTGTGAAATTGCTCTGTGTCATCTTAATATTGTTTGCTCAGTTAAGCCTCTCTTTTCATTGTGCATTTTTCTAAGCCTGTTTGTATTTAGCGTGTGAAGGGATGTTCGGGAGTGCTTTGAGGCTTTCGGTGAAAAAGGAAATATGTTCAGACAAAAACTGGAGAGAAGCTTTTCGAGGAACTGCTTTGTGATGTGTGCATTGCATTCACTGTGTTATACCTCTCTTTTCATACAACATTGGGGAAACCCTTTTGGAGAAAAAATACCAAGTGATATTCGGGAGCATTTTGATGCTTAAAGTGAAAAGGGAAATAGACTCAGACAAAAACTGGAAAGAAGAATTCTATGAAACTGCTCTGTGATATGTGTATTCATCTCACATAGATCAAGCTTTCTTTACATTATGCAGCTTGGAAACTCTGTCATAGAGGGATCCATGAAGGGACATTCGGGATCACATTCAGGACTATGGTGAAAAAGGAAATAGCTTCAGATAAAAGATGGAAAGAAGTTTTCTGTGAATCTGCTTTGTGATGTGTGAATTCCACTCAGAGAGTTATACCTTTTTTCTCATAAGGCTCTGTTTCAATACTGTTCCTGTAAAATTACAAAAGTGATATTTGGAGCACATTGAAGACTATGGCAAGAAGTGAAATGTCGCCCAATAAAACCCAGAAAGAAGCATTCCAGGAAACTGCTCTCTGACATGTCCATTCATTTCACAGAGTTAAAGCTTACTTTACATTTCCCAGTTTGGAAAGTCTGTCTTTGAGGTTTCTGCGAAGGGATATTAAGTGGCGACCGGAGGCCTGTGACGAGTAAGGAAATGTCTTAGGTTAAAAATTAGAGAGAAGCTTTCTGAGCAACTCTTTTGTGATGTTTGTATTCATCTCATAGAGTTAAATCATTCTTTGGATTGAGCAGTTTGAAATCACTGTTTCTGTGGAACCTGAGAAAGGACATTTGGGAATGCTCTTTAGAATATCCTGAAAAAGAAATAACCTCAAATAGAAACCAGATGGAGCTTTCTGTGAAACTGTTCTGTGTCACGTAAATTCTGCTCAACCAGTTAAGCTTCTCTTTTCATTGAGCAGAATTCTAACACTGTTTTTGATTAGTCTACAAAGGGATATTCGGGAGCGCTTTGAGGCTTACGGTGAAAAAGTAAATATCTTCAGATAGAAACTGGAGAGAAGCTTTCCCAGGAGCTGCTTTGTGACGTGTGCATTCTGCTCACAGAGTTATGGCTTTCTTCTCATAGAGGATTGGGGAATCCCTTTGGAGAAAAAGATACCAAGGGACATTCGGGAGTATATGGACTGCTATGGTGAAAAAGGATATATCCTCAGACAAAAACTGAAAATAAGCTTTCTGTGAATCTGCTTTGTGATAGATATGTTTATTCATCCCACATAGATAAAACTTTCTATTACGCAGTTTTGAAACGCCATCATGGAAGGATTCGCAAAGGGACATACGGGAGCACAGTCAGGCCTATGGTGAAAATGGAAATATCTTCAGATAAAAACTGTAGAGAATCTTTCTGTTAAACCGCTTTGTGATGTGTGCATTCCATTCAGGGCCTTATACATCTTTTCTCATGAGGCAGTGTTTGAACACTGTTCCCGTAAAACCCAAAAAGTGGTATTTCGGAGCGCCGTGAAGACTATGGTGAAAAGTGAAATATCCTCAAGTAAAACCTAGAAAGAAGAGTTCCAGGAAACTGCTCTCTGATATGTGCATTTTTTTTTCACAGAGTTTAAGGTTACTCTACATTACCCACTTTGGAAACTGTGTCTTTGAGGAATCTCTGAAGGGGTATTAAGTGGCACCCGAAGGCCTGTGGTGAGGAAGGAAATATCTTCCAATGAAAATTGGAGAGAAAGTTTCTGAGCAACTGCTTTGTGATGGGTGTATTCATCTCATAGAATTAAACCATTCTTTGGATTGAGCAGCTTGAAATCCCCGTTTGGGTGGAATCTGAGGAAGGACATTTGGGAACGTTTTTTAGAATATGGAGAAAGAACTATCCTCAGATGAAAGCCAGAAGGAAGCTTTCTGTGAAACTACTCTGTGTCATGTGAATTCCTCTCGCTCAGTTAAGCTTCCCTTTTCATTGAGCAGTTTTCTAACACTGTTTATGGTTAGCATAGAAAGCGATATTCGGGAGTGCTTTGAGGCTTATGAGGAAAAAAGATATATGTTCAGATAGAAACTGGAGAGAAACTTTCCGTGGAACGGCTTTGTGACGTGTGCATTGCACTCACAGTGTTATATGTATCTTTCCATACAGCATCGGGGAAACCCTTTGGAGATAAAGGTACTTAGGGATATTCGGGAGCATATAGACGCCTATGGTGAAAAGGAAAATAGCCTCAGACAAAAACTGGAAAAAAAAATTCTGTGAAATTGCTCTGTGATATGTATATTCATCTCACTTAGATAACATATTCTTTCTATTATGCAGCTTGGAAACTCTGTCATGGACGGATCTGTGAAGGGACATTTGGGAGCACATTCAGGCCTACAGTGGAAAAGGAGATGTCTTCAGATAAAAACTGGATAGAAGCTTTCTGAGAAACTACTTTGTGACGTGTGCATTCCACTCAGGGAGTTATACCTCTTTTCTCATCAGGCAGTGTTTGACCACTGTTTCTGTAAAACCAAAATAGTAATATTTCCGAATGCATGGATGACTATGGCAAAAAGTGAAATATCCTGAAATAAAACCCAGAAACAAGCGTTCCAAGAAACTGTTCCCTGATATGTGCATTCATTTCAGAGAGTTAAAGCTTATTCTACATTTCACAATATGGAAAGTCTGTCTTTGAGGATTCTGTGAAGGGATATTAAGTGGGGACTGGAGGCCTGTGGCGAGCAAGGAAATGTCTTACGTTGAAAACTGTAGAGAAACTTTCTGAGCAACTGCCTGTGATATGTTTTTCATCTCATAGAGGTAAATCATTCTTTGCATTGAGGAGTTTGATATCACTCTTTCTGTGGAACCTGAGAAAGGATATTTTGGAACGCTCTTAAGAATATGCTGAAAAAGGAATACGATCTGTGAATAACCATAGGAAGCTTTCTGTGAAACTGTTCTCTGTTGCGCGATTTCCACTCACCCAGTTAAGCTTATCTTTTCATTGAGCAGTATTTTAACACTGTTTTTGTTTAACTGCAAAGGGATATTCGGGAGTGCTTTGAGGCTTATGGTGAAAAAGGGAATATCTTCAGATAGAACCTGGAGACAAGCTTTCCGAGGAACTGCTTTGTAGTGTGTGCATTCCACTCACAGAGTTATACTTTTCTTTTCATAAAGGATTGGGGAATTTCTCTTGGCGAAAAAGCTACCAGTGGACATTTGGGAATATATGGATGGCTATGGTGAAACAGAAAATATCCTCCGACAAAAACTGAAAAGAAGCTTTCTGTGAAACTGCTTTGTGATAGATATGTTTATTCATCTCACATAGATGAACTTTATTTCTATTACGCAGTTTTGAAACACCATCATGGATGGATTCACGAAGGGACATTTGGGAACACATTCATGCCTATGGTGAAAAAGGAAATATCTTCAGATAAAAACTGGAGAGAAGTTTTCTGAGAAACCACTTTGTGATGTGTGCATTCCACTCAGGGAGGTTTACCTCTATTCCCATAATGCAGTGTTTGAACACTGTTCCTGTAAAACAGAAAAAAGTGATATTTCGGAGCACATTGAAGACTATTGCAAAGTGTGAAATATCCTCTAATAAAATCCATAAGGAAGCGTTCCAAGAAACTGCTCTCTGATATGTGCATTCATTTCACATAGTTAAAGCTTACTCTACATGGTCCATTTGGAAACTCTGTCATTGAGGAATCTGCGAAGGGATATTAAGTGGCACCCGGAGGCCTGTGGTGAGCAAGGAAACATCTTCCGATGAAAACTGGAGAGAAGCTTTCTGAGAAACCGCTTTGTGATGTGTGCATTCATCTCATAGAGTTAAACCATTCCTTGGATTGAGTAGTTTGAAATCACTGTTTCTGTGGTATCTGAGGAAGGACATTTGGGATCGCTCTTTGGAATATGGAGAAAGAAATATCCTCAGATGAAATCCAGAAGGAAGCTTTCTGTAAAACTGCTATCTGTTGGGTGAATTCCTCTCGCTCACTTAAGCTTCCCTTTTCATTGAACAGTTTTCTAACACTCTTTAGGTTTAGTGTGTGAAGGGGTATTCGGAAGAGCTTTGATTCTCACTGTGAGAAAGGAAATATGCTGAGATAGACACTGGAGAGAAGCTATCAGAGGAACTGCCTTGTGACGTGTACATTCCACTCACAGTGCTATACCTCTCTTCTCATACAGCATTGGGGAAACCCTCTTGGAGAAAAAGGAACCAAGGGATATTGGGGAGCATATTGATGCCTATGGTGAAAATGGAAATAGCCTCAGACAAAAACTATGAAACTGCTCTGTGATATGTGTATTCAACTCACATAGATAAAGCTTTCTTTACATTATGCAGCTTGGAAATCCGTCAAGGATGGATCCGCAAAGGGATATTTGGGATCATATTTGGGCCTATGGTGAAAAAGAAAATATCGTCAGATAAAAACTGGAGAGAAGCTTTCTGTGAAACTGCTTGGTGATGTGTGCAGTCCACTCAGGGAGTTATACCTTTTTTCTCATAAGGCACTGTTTGAAAACTGTTCCTGTAAAACTAAATAAGTGATATTCGGAGCCCATTGAAGGCTATGGCGAAAAGTGAAATGTCAGCAAATAAAACCCAGAAAGAAGCATCCCAAGAAACTGCTCTCTGACATTTCCATTCATTTCACAGTGTTGAAGTTTACTCTACATTTCTCAGTTTGGAAAGTCTGACTTTGAGGATTCTGCGAAGGGATATTAATTGGCACTGGAGGCCTGTGGCAAGCAAGGAAATGTCTTCCATTGAAAATTGGAGAGAAGATTTCTGAGCAACTCTTTTGTGATGTTTGTGTTCCTCTCATAGAGTTAAATCATTCTTTGGATTGAGCAGTTTGAAATCCTTGTTTCTGTGGAATCAGAGGAAGGGCATTTGGGAACTCTCACTAGAATATGGAGAGAAAAATGTCCTCAGGTAAAATCCGAAATGAAGCTTTCTGTGAAACTGCTCTGTGTCGTCTTAATTCCTTTCCCTCACTTAAGCCTCCTTTTTCATTGAACAGTTTTATAATCTTGTTTATGTTTAGCGTGAGAAGGGATATTCAGGAGTGCTTGGAGGCTTACGATGAAAAAGGAAATATGTTCAGATAGAAACTGGAGAGAGGCTTTCTTAGAAACTGCTTTGTGACGTGTGCATTCCACTCACAGTGTTATACCTCTCTTCTCATACAGCATTGGGGATACCCTTTTGGAGAAAAAGGTACCAAGTGATATTCAGGGGCATTTTGATGCCTATGGTGAAAAGAGAAACAGCCTCAGAGGAAAACTGGAAAGAAGCTTTCTGTGAAACTTCTTTGTGATATGTGCATTCCACTCAGGGAGTTATATCTCTTTTCCTATAATGCAGTGTTTGAACACTGTTCCTGTAATACTGAAAAAGTGATATTTCGTAGCACCTTGAAGACTATGGTGAAAAGGGAAATATAATCAAATAAAACCGAGAAAGAAGCATTCCAAGAATCTACTCAGTGATATATGCATTCATTTCACAGAGTTAAAGCTTATTCTACATTGCCTAGTTTGGAAACTCTGTCTTTCATGAATCTACAAAGGGGTAGTAAGTGGCGCCCGGAGGCCTGTGTTGAGCAAGGAATTGTCTTCTGTTGAAAACTGGAGAGAAGCTTTGTGAGCAACTGCTTTGTGATATTTGTATTCGTCTCATAGAGTTAAATCATTCTTTGGATTGAGCAGGTTGAAATCACTGTTTCTGTGGAACCTGAGAAAGTACATTTGGGAACGTTCCTAGGAATATGCTAAAAAATAAAGACCCTCAGATAAAAACCAGAAGGAGGCATTCTGTGAAACTACTCTGTGTCGTGTTAATTTCACTCATACAGTTAAGATTCTGTTTTCATTGAGCAGTATTCTGACACTGTTTTAAATTAGTCTACTAAGTGATATTCGGGAGCGCTTTGAGGCTTATGGTGTAAACATCTTCAGATGGAAATTGAAGAGAAGCTTTCTGAGGAGCTGCTTTGTGACATGTGCATTCCACTCACAGATTTATACCTTTCTTCTCATACAACATTGGAGAAACCCTTTTGGAGAAAAAGGTACCAGGGGATAACGGGGAGCATATTGAGGCCTATAGTGAAAAGGGAAATAGCCTCAGAATAAAACTGGAAAGAAGCTTTTTGTAAAACTGCTCTGTACTATGTGTACTCATCTCATATACATAAAGCTTTCCTTACATTACGCAGCTTGGCAACTCTGTCATGGACGGATCCATGAAGGGACATTTGGGAGCACATTCAGGACTATGGTGAGAAAGGAAAGGTCCTCAGACAAAAACTGGAAAGGAGATTTCTGTGAAATTGTTTTGTGATAGATATGTATATTCATATAACATAGATAAAACTTTCTTTATATTATGCAGTTTGTAAACTCCATCATGGACGTATCTGCGAAGCGACATTCGGGAGCACATTGAGGCCTATGGTGAAAAAGGAAATATCTTTATTTTAAAAACTGGAGAGAAGCTTTCTGAGAAACGGCTTTGTGATGTGTGCATTCCACTCAGGGAGTTATACCTATTTTCTCATAAGGCAGTGTTTGAACACTCTTCCTTTAAAACCAAAAAAGTGATATTTCGGAGCACCTTGAAGACTATGGCGGAAAGTGAAATATCCTCAAATAAAACCCAGACAGAAGCGTTCCAAGAAACTGCTCTTTGATATGTGCATTCATTTCACAGAGTTAAAGATTACTCTACATTGCCCAGTTTGGAAACTTTGTCTTTGAGGAATCTGCGAAGGGATATTAAGTGGCGCGGAGAGGCCTGTGGTGAGCAAGGTAATGTTCTCTGATGAAAACTGAAGAGAAGCTTTCTGAGCAACAGCTTTGTGATGTGTGTATTCATCACATAGAGTTAAACCACTATTTGGATTCAGCAGTTAGAAATCACCGTTTGGGTGGAATATGAGGAAGGACATTTGGGAACGCTTTTTAGAATATGGAGAAAGAAATATCCTCAGATGAAAACCAGAAGAAAGTTTTCGGTGAAAGTGCTATGTGTCAAGTGAATTCCTCTCCCTTGTTAAGCTTCTGTTTTCTTTGAGAAGTTTTCTAAAACTGTTTATATTTAGTCTGTGAAGGGATACCCTGGAGCACGTTGAGGCTTATGGTGAAAACCGAAATATCTTGAGATAGAAACAGGAGAGAAGCGTTCTGAGGAGCTGCTTTGTGACGTGTGCATTCCACTCACAGAGTTATACCTTTTTTCTCATAGAGAATTGGGAAATCCCTTTTAGAGAAAAAGCTACCAAGGGATATTCACCATATGGGAGGCTGCAGTGAAAAAGGAAATATCCTCAGGCAAAAACTGAAAAGAAGCTTTCTCTGTAAATGCTTTGTGATAGATATGTTTACTCATCTCACATAGATAAAACTTTCCATATATTAGGCAGTTTGGAAATTCCATCATGGATGGATGTGTGAATTGACATTTGGGAGCAAATTCAGGCCTATGGTGAAAAAGGAAATATCTTCAGATAAAAACTGGATAGAAGCTTTCTGAGAAACTGCTTTGTGATGTGTGCATTCCACTCAGGGAGTTATACTTCTTTTCTCATAAGGAAATGTTTGAACACTGTTCCTGTAAAACCGAAAAATAGATATTTCAGAGCACATTGAAGACTATGGAGAAAAGTAAAATATCCTCAGACAAAACCCAGAAAGAGCATTCTAAGAATCTTCTCTCTGATATGTGCATGCATTTCACAGAGTTAAAGCTTACTCTACATTGCCCAGTTTGGAAACTCTGTCTTTGTGGAATCTGCAAAGGGGTAGTCAGTGGCGTTCGAAGGCCTCTGTTGAGCAAGGAAATGTCTTCTGTTGAAAACTGGAGAGAAGCTTTGTGAGCAACTGCTTTGTGATATTTGTATTCATCTCATAGAGTTAAATCATTCTTTGGATTGAGCAGGTTGAAATCACTGTTTCTGTGAAACCTGAGAAAGTACATTTGGGAACACTCTTAAGAATATGCTGAAAAATAAAGACCCTCAGATAAAAACCAAAAGGAGGCATTCTATGAAACTGCTCTCTGTTGTGTGAATTCCACTCATACAGTTAAGCTTCTGTTTTCAATGAGCAGTATTCTAACACTGTTTTAGATTACTCTCCTAAGGGATATACGGGAGCGCTTTGAAGGTTATGGTGTAAACGGAAATATCTTCAGAGAGAAACTAGAGAGAAGCTTTCTGAGGAGCTGCTTTGTGACATGTGCATTCCACTCATGGAATTATATCTTTCTTCTCATACAGCATCGGAGAACCCTTTTGGAGAAAAAGTTACCAAGGGATTACTGGGAACATATTGAGGCCTATGGTGAAAAGGGAAATAACCTCAGACAAAAACTGAAAAGAAGCTTTTTGTGAAACTGCTCTGTGCTATGTGTACTCATTTCACATAGATAAAACTTTCTTTACATTACGTAGCTTGGAAACTCTGTCATGGACGGATCCATGAAGGGACATTCGGGAGGACATTCAGGATTATGGTGAAAAAGGAAAGGTCCTCAGACAAAAACTGGAAAGAAGATTTCTGTGGAACTCCTTTGTGATAGATACATTTATTCTTATCACATAGATAAAACTTTCCTTATATTATGCAGTTTGTAAACTCTATCATGGGCGTATTTGTGAAGGGACATTCGGGAGCACATTCAGGCCTATGGTGAAAAAGGAAATATCTTTAGATAAAAACTGGAGAGAAGCTTTCTGAGAAACTGCTTTGTGATCTGTGCATTTCACTCAGGGAGTTATACCTATTTTCTCATAAGGAAATGTTTGAACACTGTTCCTGTAAAACCGAAAAAATGATATTTCAGAGCACCTTGAAGACTATGGAGGAAAGTGAAATATCCTCAAATAAAACCCAGACAGAAGCATTCCAAGAAACTGCTCTCTGATATGTGCATTCATTTCACAGAGTTAAAGCTTACTCTACGTTGCCCAGTTTGGAAACTCTGTCTTTGAGGAATCTGCGAAGGGATATTAAGTGATGTCGGGAGACCTGTGGTGAGCAAGGAAATGTCTTCTGATGAAAACTGTAGAGAAGCTTTCCGAGCAACTGCTTTGTGATGTGTGTATTCACCTCTTAGAGTTAAACCATTCTTTGGACTGAGCAGTTTGAAGTCACTGTTTTGGTAGAATCTGAGGAAGGACATTTGGGAACGCTTTTTAGATTATGGAGAAAGAAATATCCTCAGATGAAAACCAGAAGGAAGTTTTCTGTGAAACTGCTATGTGTCGAGTGAATTCCTCTCCCTCGTTAAGCTTCTCTTTTCATTGAGCAGTTTTCTACAATTGTTTATGTTTAGTCTGCGAAGGGATATTCTGGAGCACTTTGGGGCTTATGGTGAAAACGGAAATATCTTCAGATTAAAAGTGGAGAGAAGTGTTTCAAGGAGCTGCTTTGCGACGTGTGCATTCCACTCACAGAGTTATACCTTTTTTCTCATAGAGGATTGGGAAATCCCTTTTGGAGAAAAAGCTACCAAGAGACATTCACCATATGGAGGGCTACAGTAAAAAAGGAAATATCTTCAGACAAAAACTGAAAAGAAGCTTTCTCTGTAAATGCTTTGTGATAGATATGTTTATTCATCTCACATAGATAAAATTTTCTTGACATTACGAAATTTGGAAACTCCATCATGGATGGATTCGCGAATTGATATTCGGGAACAAATTCAGTCCTATAGTGAAAAAGGAAATACCTTCAGATAAAAACCAGGAGAAGCTTTCTGAGAAACTGCATTGTGATGTGTGCATTCCACTCAGGGAGATATACCTGTTTTCTCATAAGGAAGTGTTTGAACGCTGTTCCTGTAAAACCGAAAAAGTGATATTTCTGAGCACATAGAAGACTATGGAAAAAAGTGAAATATCCTCAGATAAAACCCAGAAAGAAGCATTCCAAGAATCTGCTCTCTGATATGTGCATTCATTTCACACAGTTCAATTTTCTAACACTGTTTACTTTTAGCGTGTGAAGGGATATTTGGTAGCATTTTGAGGCTTACGGTGAGAAAGGAAATATGTTCAGATAGAAATTGGAGAGGAGCTTTCTGAGGAAATGCTTTGTGACGTGTGCATTCCACTCGAAATGTTATACTTCTCTTCACATACAGCATCGGGGAAACCCTTTTGGAGAAAAAGTACCAAGGGATATTCGGGGGCATATTGATGCCTATGGTGAAAATGGAAATAGCCTCAGACAAAAACTGGAAGGAAACTTTCTATGAAACTGCTCTGTGCTAAGTGTACTCATCTCACATAGATATTTAAAGAAACTCCTCTCAGATATATGTATTCATTTTACAGAGTTAAAGCTTACTCTACATTGCCCAGTTTGGAAACTCTGTCTTTCAGGAATCTGCGAAGGGATATTAAGTGACGCCCGGATGCCTGAGGTGAGCTAGAAAATGTCTTTCCATGAATCCTGGAGAGAAGCTTTCTGAGCAACTGCTTTGCAATGTCTGTATTCATCTCATAGAGTTAAACAACTCTTTGAATTTAGCAGTTTCAAATCACTGTTTCTGTGGAATCTAAGGAAGGACATTTGGGAACGCTTTTTGGAATATGGAGAAAGAAATATCCTCCAGCAAAAACCAGAAGGAAGCCTTCTGTGAAACTGCTCTGTATCGTCTTAATTCCTCTCAGTTAAGCCTCTCTTTTCATGGAGCAGTTTTCTGACACTGTTGGTGTTTAGCGTGCGAAGGGATATTCGGGAGCACCTTGAGGTTTACGGTGAAAAAGGAAATATTTTCAGAGAGAAACTGGAGAGAAGCCTTCTGAGGGACTACTTTGTGATGTGTGCATTCCTCTGTTATACCTCTCTTCTCATACAGCATCGGGGAAACACTCATACAGCATTTGGAGAAAAAGGTACCAAGTGATATACGGGAGCATATTGATAGCAATGGAGAAAAGGGAAATATCCTCAGATAAAAACTGGAAAGAAGCTTTCTGTGAAACTGCTCTGTGATAAGTGTATTCATCTCACATAGATAAAGCTCTCTTTACATTACACAGCTTGGAATCTTTGTCATGGACAGAACCGTGAAGCGAGACTGGTGAGCACATTCAGAACTATGGTGTAAAAGTAAATATCTTCAGATAACTTGAAAGAATCTTTCTGTGAATCTGTTAGTTATGTTTATTCATCTCAGATAGATAAAGCTTTCTTTATATTATGCAGCTCGGAAACTCTGTCATGGATGGATACACGAAGGGACATTCGGGAGCCCATTCAGGCCTATGGTGAAAATGGAGATATCTTCAGATAAAAACTGGATAGAAGCTTTCTGAGAAATTGCTTTGTGATGTGTGCATTCCACTCAAGGAATTATGCCTCTTTTCTCATAAGGCAATGTTTGAACACTGTTTCTGTAAAACCAAAACGGTGATATTTCGGAGTGCATTGAAGACTAAGGTGAAAAGTGAACTATCCTCAAATAAAACCCAGAATGAAGCATTCCAAGAAACTGCTCTCTGATATGTGTATTCATTTCACAGAGTAAAAACTTACTCTACATTTCCCAGTTTGGAAATTCTGTCTTTGAGGAATCTCTGAAGCCATATTAAGTGGCGTCCAGAGGCCTGTGATGAACGAGGAAATGTCGTCCAACGAAAACTGGAGAGAAGCTATCTGAGCAATTTCTTTGTGATGTTTCTATTCATCTCATAGAGTTAAATCATTCTTTGGATTGAGCGGTTTCAAATCACTCTTTCTGTGAAATCTGAGGCAGTACATTTGAGAATGGTCTTTAGAATATGGAGAAATAATCTGATAAAAGCCAGAAGGAAGCTTTCTGTGAAACTGCCATGTGTCATGTGAATTTCTCTCACTCACTTAAGATTCTCTGTTCACTGAGCAGTTTTCTAACACTGTTTATGTTTAGCATGCAAATAGATATTCGGGAGCACTTGAGGCTTAGGGAGAAAAAGGATATATGCTCAGATATAAACTTGAGAGAAGCTTTCCGTGGAACTGCTTTGTGACGTGTGCATTCCACTCACAGTGATATAAATCTCTTCTCATACAGCATTGGTTAAACCCTTTTGGAGAAAAAGGTACTAGGGGATATTTGGGAGCATATTGACGTCTATGGTGCAAAGGGAAGTAGCCTCAGACAAAAACTGAAAAGAACCTTTCTGTGAAACTGCTATGTGATATGTGTATTCATCTCACATAGATAAAGCATTCTTTACATTACACAGCTTGGAATCTCTGTCATGGATGGATCCGTGAAGGGACATTCGGGAGCATATTCATTACTATGGTGAAAAAGGTAATATCTTCAGATAAAAAATGGAAAGAATGGAAAGAAGCTTTCTGTGAATTTCCTATTGGTATGTTTATTTATCTCACATAGATAAAGCTTTCTTTACATTATACAGCCTGAAAAATCCATCATGGATGGATCCGCAAAGCGACATACGAGATCACATTCAGGCCTGTGTTGAAAAAGGAAATATTTTCAGATAAAAACTGGAGAGAAGCTTTCTGAGAAACTGCTTTGTGATGCGTGGAATCCACTCACGGAGTTATACCTCTTTTCTCATAAGGCAGTGTTTGAACACTGTTCCTGTAAAACCAAAAAGGAATATTTCAGAGCACATGGAAGACTATGGCAAAAAGTGAAATCTCCTGAAATAAAACCCAGAAAGAAGCCTTCCAAGAAACTGCTCTCTGATATGTGCATTCATTTCACAGAGTTAATGCATACTCTACATTGCCCAGTTTGGAAACTCTGTCTTTTAGGAATCTGCAAAGGTGTATTAAGTGTCACCCGGATATCTGTGTTGAGCAAGGAAATGTCTTCCATTGAAAACTAGAGAGATGCTTTCTTTTTTTTTATTTTATATTTATTATTATTATTATACTTTAAGTTCTAGGATACATGTGCATAATGTGCAGGTTTGTTACATATGTATATTTGTGCCATGTTGGCGTGCTGCACCCATCAACTCATCAGCACCCATCAACTCGTCATTTACATCAGGTATAACTCCCAATGCAATCCCTCCCC
>NW_012110208.1:427755-439741 GCF_000951045.1 Mandrillus leucophaeus | reverse complement strand
CTTTGAGAAACCTGAGAAAAACAAGAAATGGGGAAAGGATTCCCTATTTAATAAATGGTGCTGGGAAAATTGGCTAGCCATAAGTAGAAAGCTGAAACTGAATCCTTTCCTTACTCCTTATACGAAAATTCATTCAAGATGAATTAGAGAGTTAAATGTTAGACCTAATACCATAAAAACCCTAGTGGAGAGACGCTTTCTGAGCAACTGCTTTGTGACCTGTATATTCCTCTCATGGTGTTAAATCATTCTTTGAATTGAGCAGTTTGAAATCATTCTTTTGTGGAACCTGAGAAGGGTCATTTGGGAATGCTCTTTAGAATATGCTGAAAAAGAAATACCCTCAGATAAAACCAGAAGTAAGCTTTCTGTGAAACTGCTATGTTTCGTGTGAATTCTTCTCGCTCAGTTAAGTTTCTCTTTTCATTGACCACTTTTCTAACACTGTTTTTGTTTAGTGTACGAATGGATATTTGGGACCGTTGTGAGGCTTATGGTGAAAAAGGAAATATGATCAGATCGAAAGTGGAGAGAAGCTTTCCGAGGAACTGTTTTGATGTACGCATTCCACTCACAGAGTTATACCTTTCTTCTCATATGGCATCGGGGAATCTCTTTTGGAGTAAAAGGTACCAAGGGATATTCGGGAGAATATTGACACCTATGGTGAAAATGGAAATAGCCTCAGACAAAAACTGGAAAGAAGCTTTCTGTGAAACTGCTTTGTGATATGTGTATTCGCCTCACATACGTAAAGCTTTCTTTACATTACATAGCTTCGAAACTCTGTCATGGACGGATGCACAAAGGGACATTCAGGAGCACATTCAGGACGATGGTGAAAAAGGAAATATTTTCAGATAAAACCCGGAAAGAAGTTTTCTGTGAATTTGCTTTTTGCTATGTTTATTCAGCTCACATAGATAAAGCTTTCTTTACATTATGCAGCTTGGAAACTCTCTCATGGACAGATAGGCAAAGGGCATTCGGGAGTATATTCAGGACTATATTGAAAAGGGAAATATCTTCAGATGAAAACCAGAAGGAAGCTTTCTGTGAAACTGCTACATGTTGTGTGAATTCCTCTCACTCAGTTAAGCTTCCCTTTTCATTGAGCAGTTTTCTAAAACTTTTTATGTTTAACGTGCATAGGGACATTCGGGAGCACATTTAGGATGATAGTGAAAAGGAAATATTTTCAGATAAAACTGGATAGAAGCTTTCTGAGAATCTGCTTTTTGCTATGTTAATTCATTTCACATGGATAAATCTTTCTTTACATCACTCAGCTTTCAAATTCCATCATGGAGGGATAGGTGAAGGGATATTTGGGATCACATTCAGGCCTATGGTGAAAAGGGAAATAATTTCAGATAAAAACTGGAGAGAAGCTTTCTGAGAAACTGTTTTGTGATGTGTGCATTCCACTCGGAGTTATACCTCTTTTCTCATAAGGCAATGTTTGAACATTGTTCCTGTAACACCTAAAAAGTGATAATTTGAAGCGCATTGAAGAATATGGTGAAAAGTGAAATACCGTCAAATAAAATACAGAAAGAAGCGTTCCCAGAAACTGCTCTATGATACGTGCATTCATTTCACACATTAAAACTTACTCTACATTGCCCAGTTTGGAAAATCTGTCTTTGAGGAATCTGCGAGGGGATATTAAGTGGCGCCCGGAGGCCTGTGGCAAGCAAGGAACTGTCTTCCATCAAAAAATAGAGAGAAGCTTTCTGAGCAACGTTTTTGTGATGTTTGTATTCATCTCATAGAGTTAAATCATTCTTTGATTGGGCAGTTTGAAATCACAGTTTCTGTGGAATCTGAGAAAGGACATTTGGGAACTCTCTTTAGAGTATCCTGAAAAAGAAATAATCTCAGATAGAAACCAGAAGGAAACTTTATCTGAAACTGCTCTGTGTCGCATGAATTTCGCTTGCACAGTTAAGCTTCTCTTTTCATTGAACAGTATTCTAGCGTTGTTTTTGTTTAGTCTGCAAAGGGATATTCGGGAGCACTTTGAGGCTTCCGGTGAAAAAGGAAATATCTTCAGAGAGAAACAGGAGAGAAGCTTTCTGAGGAGCTGCTTTGTGATGTGTGCATTCCAGTCACAGAATTATACCTTTCTTTGCATAGAGGATTGGGGAATCCCTTTTGTAGAAAAAGCTACCAAGAGACATTAGAGAGTATAGAGAGTATATGGATGGCTATGGTGAAAAAGGAAATATCCACAGATAAAACTGGAAAGAAGATTTCTGTGAAACTGCTTTGTAATAGATATATTGATTCATCTCAGAGATAAAACTTTTCTTATATTACACAGTTTGGAAACTCAGTCATGGACGGATCCATGAAGTGACATTTGGGAGCACATTCAGGCCTATGGTGAAAAAGGAGATATCTTTAGATAAAAACTGGATAGAAGCTTTCTGAGAATCTGGTTTGGGTTGTGTGCGTTCCACTCAGGGTGTTATAAGGCAGTGTTTGAACACTGTTCCTGTAAAACTGAAAAAGTAATATTTCAGAGCGCATGGAAAACTATGGCAAAAAATGAAAAATCCTAAAATAAAACCCAGAGAGAAGCATTCCAAGTAAGTACTCTCTGACGTGTCCATTCATTTCACAGAGTTAGAGCTTATTCTACATTTCCCAGTTTGGAAAGTCTATCTTTGAGGATTCTGCGAAGGGACTTTTAGTGGCAACCGGAGGCCTGTGATGAGCAAGGGATTGTCTTCCGTTGAAAATTGGAGAGAAGCTTTCTGAGCAACTCTTTTGTGATGGGTGATGTGTGTTCTCATCTCATAAAGTTAAATCATTCTCTGGATTGACCAGTTTGAAGTTACTGTTTCTGTGGAATCTGAGAAAGGACATTTGAGAATGCTCTTTAGACTATCCTGAAAAAGAAATAACCTCAGATAAAAGCAGAAGGAAGCTTTCTGTTAAACTGTTTTGTGTTGCATGAATTCTGCCCACACAGTTAAGCTTCTCTATTCATTGAGCAGTATTCTAACACTTTTTTTCTTTACTCTGCAAAAGGATATTCGGGAGCGCATTGAGGCTTATGGTGAAAAAGGAAATATCTTCAGATAGAAACTGGAGAGAAGCTTTCCGAGGAGCTGCTTTGTGACATGTGCATTCCACTCACTGAATTATACTATTCTTCTTATAGAGGATTGGGAATCCCTTTTGGAGAAAAAGCTACCAAGGGACATTCTAGAGTATAGGGACGGCTACGGTGAAAAAGAAAATATCCTCAGACAAAATTTGTGATAGATATCTTTATTCATCTCACATAGATAAAACTTTCCTTATATTTTGCAGTTTGGAAACTCTGTCATGGACGGATCCGCGAAGGGACATTTGGGGGCACATTCAGGCCTATGATGAAAAATGAGATATCTTCAGATAAAAACTGGAGAGAAGTTTTCTGAGAAACTGCTTTGTGATGTATGCATTCCACTCAGGGATTTATACATTTTTTTCTCATAAGGTAGTGTTGGAACATTGTTCCTGTGAAACCAAAAAAGTAGTATTTTGGAGCACATGGAAGACTATGGTGAAAAGTGAAATATCCTGAAATAAAACCCAGAAAGAAGCATTCCAAGAAATTGCTCTCTGACTTGTGCATTCATTTCAGAGACTTAAAGCTACTCTACAATTCCCAGTTTGGAAAGTCTGTCTTTGAGGATTCTGCGAAGGGATATTAAGTGGCCACTGGAGGCCTGTGACGAGCAAGGAATTGTCTTCCATTGAAAATCGGAGAGAGGCTTTCTGAGCAACTGCTTTGTGATGTGTGTATTCATCTCATAGAGTTAAATCATTCTTTGGATTGAGCAGTTTGAAATCACTCTTTCTGTGGAATCTGAGAAAGGACACTTGGGAACGCTCTTAAGAGCATTTTGAAAAAGAAATAGCCTCCGATAAAAACCAGAAGAAAGCTTTCTGTGAAACTGCTCTGTGCCATGTGAATTCCACTCGCACAGTTAAGCTTCTGTTTTCATTGAGCAGTATTCTAACACTGCTTTAGTTTAGTCAGCTAAGGGATACTTGGGAGCGCTTTGAGGCTTTTGGTGAAAATGGAAATATCTTCAGATAGAAACTGGAGAGATGATTTCCGAGGAGTTGCTTTGTGACGTGTGCATTCCACTCACAGAGTTATGCTTTTCTTCTCATAAAGGATTGGGGAATCCCCATTGGAGAAAGAGCTACCAGGGGACATTTGGGAGTGTATGTACGGCTATGGTGTGTTTATTCATCTCACATAGGTAAAACTTACTTTCTATTACGCAGTTTTGAAACTCCGTCATGGACGGATTCGCAAAAGGACATTCGGGAGCACATTCAGGTTTATGGTGAAATAGGAAATATCTTCAGAAAGAAACTGGATAGAAGGGTTCTGTAAGTCTTTTTGCTGTGTTTATTCATCTTACATAGATAAAGCTTTCTTTACATTACTTAGCTTTCAATTTCCGTCATGAATGGATTTTCAAAGTGATATTCAGGATCACATTCAGGCCTGTGGTGAAAAAAGAAATATCGTCAGATAAAAACTGGAGAGAAGCTTTCTGAGAAACTGCTTTGTGATGTGTACATTCCACTCAGGGTGTTATACCTCTTTTCTTATAAGGCAGTGTTTGAACACTGTTCCTGTAAAACCGAAAAGGTGATATTTTGCAGCACATTGAAGAATATGGCGAAAGTGAAATATGCTCAAATAAAATCCATAAAGAAGCATTCCAAAAAACTGCTCTCTGATATAGACATTCATTTTACAGTGTTAAAGCTTACTCTACATTGCCCAGTGTGGAAAATCTGTCCTTGAGGAATCTGCGAAGGGATATTAAGTGATGCCCTTAGGCCTGTGGTGAGCAAGGAAATCTCTTCCATTGAAAACTGTACAGAAGCTTTCTGAGCAACTGCCTCTGATGTGTGTTTTCATCTCATAGAGTTAAATCACTCTTTTGATTGAGCAGTTTGAAATCACTCTTTCTGTGGAACCTGAGAAAGGACGTTTGGGAACGCTCTTTAGAATATGTTGAAAAAGAAATACCCTCAGATAAAAACCAGAGGTAAGCTTTCTGTGAAACTGCTCCAAATGGTGCAAATTCCACTCACACAGTTAAACTTCTCTTTTCATTAAGCAGTATTGTACCATTGTTTTTGTTTAGTCTGTGAAGGGATATTAGGGAGTACCCTGAGGTTTATGGTGAAAACAGAAATATCTTCAGATAGAAACTGGAGAGAAGCTTTCCGAGGAGTTATTTTGTGACATGTGCATTCCACTCACAGAGTTATACCTTTCTACTCACAGACGATTGGGAAATCACTTTTGGAGGAAAAGGTACTAGGGGACATTCGGGAGTACATGGATGGGTATGGTGAAAAAGGAATTATGTTCAAACAAAAACTGGAAAGAAGCTATTTGTGAAACTGCTTTTTGATAGATATGTTTATTCATCTCACATAGATAAAACTTTCTTTATAAAATGCAGTTTGGACACTCTCTGATGGACGGATCTGTGAAGGGACATGCGGGAGCACATGCAGCACTATGGTGAACAGGAAAATATCTTCAAAGAAAAGCTGGAGAGAAGCTTTCTGAGAAACTGCTTTGTGAGGTGTGCATACCACGCTGGGAGTTATACCTCTTTTCTCATAAGGCAGGATTAGAACACTGGTCCTGTAAAACCGAAAAGGTGATATCTCAAAGCCCATTGAAGACTATGGTGAAAAGTAAAATATCCTCAAATAAAACCCCCAAAGAAGCATATCAAGAAACTGCTCTCTGTTATGTGCATTCATTTCACAGAATTAAAGCTTACTCTACATAATCCAGTTTGGAAACTCTGTCTTTGAGGAATCAGCAAAGGGATACTAAGTGGTGCCCAGAGGCCTGTGGTGAGCAAGGAAACGTCTTCCGATGGAAACTGGAGAAAAGCTTTCTGAGAAACTGCTTGGTGATGTGTGCATTCCACTCAAGGAGTTATACCTTTCTTCTCATAAGGCACTATTTGAACACTATTCCTGTAAAACTAAAAAAGTGATATTTGGAGCACATTGAAGAATATGGCGAAAAGTGAAATGTTGTCAAATAAAACCTAGAAAGAAGCATTCCTAGAAAGTGCTCTCTGACGTTCCATTCATTTCACAGAGTTGAAGATTACTCTACATTTCCCAGTTTGAAAAGTCTGTCTTTGAGGATTCTGGGAAGGGATATTAAGTGGCAACCGGAGGCCTGTGGCGAGCAAGGAAATGTCTTAGGTTGAAAATGGCAGAGAAGCTTTCTGAGCGACTCTTTTGTGATGTTTGTATTCACCTCAGAGAGTTAAATCATTCTTTTGTTTGAGGAGTTTGAAATCACTGTTTCTGTGGAATCTGAGAAGGGACATTGGGAAAGCTGTTTAGAATATCCTGAAAAAGAAATAACCTCAGATAGAAACCAGAAGGAAGTTTTCTGTGAAGCTGCTCTGTGTCGCGTGAATTCCACTCACACAGCTAAATTTCTCTTTTCATTGAGCAGTATACTAACACTGTTTTTCTTTAGTCTGCAAAGGGATATTCGGGAGCGCATTGAGGTTTACGGTGAAAAAGGAAATATCTTCAGATAGAAACTGGAGAGAAGCTTTCCGAGCAGCTGTTTTGTGATGTGGCCATTCCACCCACAAAATTAAACCTTTCTTCTCATAGAGGATTGGGGAATCCCTTTTGGAGGAAAAGTTACCAAGGGACATTTGGGACTATATGGACGGCTGTGGTGAAAAAGGATATATCCTCAGACAAAAACTGGAAAGAAGCTTTCTGTGAAACTGCTTTGTGATGGATATGTTTATTCATCTCACATAGATAAAATTTTCTTTCTATTATGCACTTTTGAAACACTGCCATGGACAGATTTGAGAAGGGACTTGCAGGAGCACATTCATGTCTATTGTGAAATAGGAAATATCTTCAGATAAAAACTGGAGAGAATAGCTCTGAGAAACCGCTTTGTGATGTGCACATTCCACTCAGGGTGTTATACGTCTTTTTTCATAAGGCAGTGTTTCAACACTGCTCCTGTAAAACCGAAAAAGTGATATTTCAGAGCACATTGAAGACTATGGCGAAAACTGAAATATCCTCAAATAAAACCCAGAGAGAAGCGTTCCAAAAAACTGCTCTCTGATATGTGCATTCATTACACAGAGTTAAAGCGTACTCTATGTTAACCTGTTTGGAAACTCTGTTTTTGAGGAATCTGTGAAGGGATATTAAGTGACGCCTACAGGCTTGTGATGAGCAAGGAAACGTCTTCCGATGAAAACTGGAGAGAAGCTTTGTGAGCAACTGCTTTGTGATGTGTGTATTCGTCTCATAGAGTTAAACCATTCTTTGGGTTGAGCAGTTTGAAATCACTGTTTTTGTGGAATCTGAGGAAGGACATTTGGCAATGCTCCTTAGAATATGGAGAAAGAAATATCCTCGGTTTAAATCCAGAAGGAAGCTTTCTGTGAAACTGCTCTGTGTTTTTAATTCTTCTCACTCGGTTAAGCCTCTCTTTCTGTTCAGCAGTTTTATAACTCTGTTTATGTTTAGCCTGTGAAGGAATATTCGGGAGCGCTTTGAGGCTTATAATGAAAAAGGAATTATGTTCAGACCAAAACAGGAGAGAAGCTTTCCCAGGAACTGCTTTGTAATGTGTGCTTTCCACTCCCAATGTTATACTTCTCTTCTCATACAGCATCAGGGAAACCCTTTTGGAGAAAAAGGTTCCAAGGGATATTCGGGAGCATGTTGATGCCTATGGTGAAATGGGAAATAGTCTCAGACAAAAACTGGAAAGAAGCATTCTATGAAACTGCTGTATGATATGTGTATTCACCTCACATAGATAAAGCTTTCTTTACATTGCACAACTTGGAAACTCTGTCATGGACGGATCTATGAAGGGACATTTGGGAGCACATTCAGGACTATGGTGAAATAGGAAATATCTTCTGATAAAAACTGGAAAGAAGTTTTCTGTGAATCTGCTTTTTGCTATGTTTATTCATATGACAGAGATAAAGCTTTCTTTACATTGCGAAGCTTGGAGACTCCGTCATGGATAGATCCACGAAGGGATATTCAGGATCACATTCGGGCATCTGGTGAAAAAGGAAATATCGTCAGATAAAAACTGGAGATAAGCTTTCTGAGAAACTGCTTGATTATGTGTGCATTCCACTCAAGGAGTTATACCTTTCTTCTCATAAGGCACAGTTTGAACTCTGTTCCCATAAATTTAAAGAAATATACTCAGAGCACATTGAAGACTATGGTGAAAAGTGAAATATTGTCAAATGAAACCCAGAAAGAAACATTCCAAGAAACTGCTCCCTCACATGTCCTTTCACTTCATGTTGTTAAAGCTTACTCTACATTTCCCAGTTTGGAAAGTCTATCTTTGAGGATTCTGCAAAGGGATATAAAGTGACAAACGGAGGCTTGTTGTGAGCAAGGAAATGTCTTCCATTGAAAATTGGAGAGAAGCTTTCTGAGCAACTCTTTTTTGATGTTTGTATTCATCTCATAGAGTTAAATCATTCTTTGGACTGGGCGGTTTGAAATCATTGTTTCTGTGGAATCTGAGAAAGGACATTTGGGAATGCTCTTTAGAATATCCTGAAAAAGAAAAAACCTCAATAGAAACCAGAAGGAAGCTTTCTGTGAAACTACTCTGGGTTGCGTGAATTTCACTCACACAGTTAAGCTTCTCTTTTCATTCGGCAGTATTCTAACACTGTTTTTGTTTAGTCTGCGAAGGGATATTGGGGAGTGCTTTGAGGCTTATGGTGAAAAAGGAAATATGTTCAGATAGAAACTGGAGAGAAACTTTCTGAGGACCTGCTTTGTGACATGTGCATTCTACTCACAGAATTACACCTTTCTTCCCATGGAGGATTGGGAAATCCTTTTTGGAGAAAAACCTACCAGGGGACATCCGGTAGTATATGGACGGCTATGGTGAAAAAGGAAATATCCTCAGAAAATACTGGAAAGTAGATTTCTGTGAAATGGTTTTGTTATAGATATGTTTATTCAACTCACATTGATAAAACTTTCCTTATATTATGCAGTTTGGAATCTCCATCATGAATGATTCCATAAAGGGACATTCAGGAGCACATTTAGGCCTATGGTGAAAAAGGAGATATCTTCAGATAAAAAGTGCATAGAAGCATTCTGAGAAATTTCTTTGTGATGTGTGTATTCCATTCAGGGAGTTACACCTCTTTTCTCATAAGGCACTATTTGAACACTGTTCCTGTAAAATCAAAAAAGTAATATTTCGGAGCACATTGAAGACTATGGTGAAAAGTGAAATATCCTCAAATAAAACCCAGAAAGAAGTGTTCCAAGAAACTTTTCTCTGACATGTGCATTGATTTCAGAGAGTTAAAGCTTACTCTACATTTCCCAGTTTGGAAAGTCTCTCTTTGAGTATTCTGCAAAGGGATATTAAGTGGCGACCGGAGTCCTGTGGCGAGCAAGGAAATATCTTCCATTGAAAACTGGAGAGAAGCTTTCTGAGCAACTGCTTTGTGATGTGTCTATTAATCTCATAGAGTTAAATCATTCGCTGGATTGAGCAGTTTGAAATCTCTCTTCCTGTGGAAACTGAGAAAGGACATTTGGGAATGCTCTTAAGAATATGCTGAAAAAGAAATACCTTCCGATGAGAACCAGAAGGAAGCTTTCTGTGAAACTACTCTGTGTCACGTGTTACCACTCGCACAGTTAAGCTTCTGTTTTCATTGAGCAGTATTCTAACACTGTTTTAGTTTTGTCAGCTAAGGGATACTCGGGAGTGCTTTAAGGCTTATGGTGAAAACGGAAATAACTTCCAATAGAAACTGGAGAGAAGATTTCTGAGGATCTGTTTTGTGACGTGTGCATTCCACACACAGAGTTATACTTTTCTTCTCATAGAGGATTGGGGAATCCCTTTTGGAGACAAAGCTACCAGGGGACATTTGGCAGTATATGGACGTCTATGGTGAAAAAGGAAATATCCTCAGACAAAAACTGGAAAGAAGCTTTCTGTGAAACTGCTTTGTGATAGATATATTTACTCATCTCACATAGATATAACTTTCTTACAATTACACAGTTTTGAAACACTATCATGGACGGATTCGTGAAGGGACATTCGGGAGCACATTCAGGCCTATGGTGAAATAGGAAATATCTTCAGAAAAAAAACTGCAGAGAAGTTTTCTGAGAAACTGCTTGGTGATGTCTGCATTCCACTCAAGGTGTTATACCTCTTTTCTCATAAGGCAGTGTTTGAACACTATTACTGTAAATCTGAAAAAGGAATATTTTGGAACATATTGAAGACTATGGCGAAAAGTGAAATATCCTCAAATAAAACTCAGAAAGAAGCATTCCAAGAAACTGCTCTCTGACATGTGCATTCATTTCAGAGAGTTAAAGCTTACTCTACATTTCCCTGTTTGGAAAGTCTGTCTTTCAGGATTCTGTGAAGAGATATTATGTGGTGACCGGAGGCCTGTGGCAATCAAGGAAACGTCTTTCGTTGAAAACTGAGAGAAGCTTTCTGAAAAACTGCTTTGCGATGTGTGCTTTCATCTCATAGAGTTAAATCATTCGCTGGATTGAGCAGTTTGAAATCACTTCTTTCTGTGGAACCTGATTAAGGATATTTGGGAATGCTCTTAAGAATATGCTGAAAAAGAAATACCTTCCGATGAAAACCAGAAGGAAGCTTTCTGTGAAACTACTCTGTGTCACGTGTTACCACTCGCACAGTTAAGCTTCTGTTTTCATTGAGCAGTATTCTAACACTGTTTTAGTTTTGTCAGCTAAGGGATACTTGGGAGCACTTTGAGGCGTACAGTGAAAACGGAAATATCTTCAGATAGAAACTGGAGAGAACATTTCCGAGGAGATGCTTTGTGAAGTGTGCATTTCACTTACAGAGTTATACCTTTCTTCTCATAGAGGACTGGGGAAACCCTTTTGGAGAAAAAGCTACCAGGGGCATTCGGGAGTATATGGATGAATATGGTGAAAAAGGAAATTTCCTCTGACAAAAACTGAAAAGAAGCTTTCTGTGAAACTGCTTTGTGATATGTTGATTCCACTCAGGGAATTATACCTCTTTTCTCATAAGGCAGTGTTTGAACACTGTTCCTGTAAAACCCAGAAAGTGATATTTCGGAGCCCATTGAAGACTGGGGCGAAAAGTGAAATATTCTCAAAACCCAGAAAGAAGCATTCCAAGAAACTGCTCTCTGATATTTCCATACATTTCACAGAGTTAAAGATCACACTACATTGCCCATTTTTGAAACTCTGTCTTTAAGTAATCTGTGAAGGGATATTAAGTGGCGCCCGGAGGCTTCTGTTGAGCAGGGAAACATCTTAAGATGAAAAATGGAGACAAGCTTTCTGAGCATCTAATTGTGATGGGTGTATTCGTCTCACGCAGATAAACCATTCTTTGGATTGAGCAATTTGAAATCACTGTTTTTGTGGACTCTGAAGAAGGATATATGGGAATGCTTCTTAGAATATGGAGAAAGAAATATCCTCAGGTAAAATCCAGAAGAAAGTTTTTTGTGAAACTGTTCTGTGTCTTCTTTATTCCTCTCACTCAGTTAATCACCTCCTTTCATTGAGCAGTTTTCTAACCCTGTTTATGTTTAGCATGTGAAGGATATTCGGTAGTGCTTTGAGGCTTATGGTGAAAAAGGAAATATGTTGAGACCAGAACTGGAGAGAAGATTTGCGAGGTACTGCTTTGTGATGTGTGCATTCCACTCACAGTGTTATACCTCTATTGTCAAACAGCACTGGGGAAACTGTTTTGGAGAAAAAGTTGCCAAGTGATATTCGGGAGTGTGTTGATGCCCATGGTGAAAAGGGAAAAAGCCTCAGACAAAAACTGGAAAGAAGCTTTCTATGAAACTGCTCTGTGATATGTGTATTCATATCA
>NW_012110208.1:423655-424785 GCF_000951045.1 Mandrillus leucophaeus | reverse complement strand
ACTCTGTGTCACGTGTTACCACTCGCACAGTTAAGCTTCTGTTTTCATTGAGCAGTATTCTAACACTGTTTTAGTTTTGTCAGCTAAGGGATACTCGGGAGTGCTTTAAGGCTTATGGTGAAAACGGAAATAACTTCCAATAGAAACTGGAGAGAAGATTTCTGAGGATCTGTTTTGTGACGTGTGCATTCCACACACAGAGTTATACTTTTCTTCTCATAGAGGATTGGGGAATCCCTTTTGGAGACAAAGCTACCAGGGGACATTTGGCAGTATATGGACGTCTATGGTGAAAAAGGAAATATCCTCAGACAAAAACTGGAAAGAAGCTTTCTGTGAAACTGCTTTGTGATAGATATATTTACTCATCTCACATAGATATAACTTTCTTACAATTACACAGTTTTGAAACACTATCATGGACGGATTCGTGAAGGGACATTCGGGAGCACATTCAGGCCTATGGTGAAATAGGAAATATCTTCAGAAAAAAAACTGCAGAGAAGTTTTCTGAGAAACTGCTTGGTGATGTCTGCATTCCACTCAAGGTGTTATACCTCTTTTCTCATAAGGCAGTGTTTGAACACTATTACTGTAAATCTGAAAAAGGAATATTTTGGAACATATTGAAGACTATGGCGAAAAGTGAAATATCCTCAAATAAAACTCAGAAAGAAGCATTCCAAGAAACTGCTCTCTGACATGTGCATTCATTTCAGAGAGTTAAAGCTTACTCTACATTTCCCTGTTTGGAAAGTCTGTCTTTCAGGATTCTGTGAAGAGATATTATGTGGTGACCGGAGGCCTGTGGCAATCAAGGAAACGTCTTTCGTTGAAAACTGAGAGAAGCTTTCTGAAAAACTGCTTTGCGATGTGTGCTTTCATCTCATAGAGTTAAATCATTCGCTGGATTGAGCAGTTTGAAATCACTTCTTTCTGTGGAACCTGATTAAGGATATTTGGGAATGCTCTTAAGAATATGCTGAAAAAGAAATACCTTCCGATGAAAACCAGAAGGAAGCTTTCTGTGAAACTACTCTGTGTCACGTGTTACCACTCGCACAGTTAAGCTTCTGTTTTCATTGAGCAGTATTCTAACACTGTTTTAGTTTTGTCAGCTAAGGGATACT
>NW_012110208.1:390912-422675 GCF_000951045.1 Mandrillus leucophaeus | reverse complement strand
AAACTGTTTTGGAGAAAAAGTTGCCAAGTGATATTCGGGAGTGTGTTGATGCCCATGGTGAAAAGGGAAAAAGCCTCAGACAAAAACTGGAAAGAAGCTTTCTATGAAACTGCTCTGTGATATGTGTATTCATATCATATAGTTAAAACTTTCTTTATATTACACAGCTTGGAAACTATGTCGTAGACGGATCCATGAAGGGACATTTGGGATCACATTCAGGACTATGTTGAAAAAGAAAATATCCTCAGATAAAAAGGAAAGAAGCTCTCTGTGAATTTTTTTTTTTTTTTGGTTTGTTATTCATCTCACATACATAAAGCTTTCTTTACATTACGCAGCTTGGAAACTCAGTCATGGATGGAACCATGAAGGGATATTTGGGATCACATTTGGGTCTGTGGTGAAAAAGGAAATATCATCAGTTAAAAACTGGAGAGAAGCTTTCTGAGAAACTGCTTGGTGATGTGTGCATTCCACTCTGGGATTTATACCCTTTTCCTCATAAGGCACTGTTTAAACACTGTTCCTGTAAAACTAAAAAAGTGATATTCGGAGTACATTGAAGACTATGGCGAAAAGTGAAATGTCGTCAAATAAATCTCAGAAAGAAGTAATCCAAGAAATTGCTCTCTGACATGTCCATTCATTTCACAGAGTTAAAGTGTACTCTACATTTCCCATTTTGGAATTCTGTCTCTGAGAATTCTGGGAAGGGATATTAAGTGGCAACCGGTGGCCTGTGGCAAGCAAGGAAATGTCTTCCATTGAAAATTGAGAGAAGCTTTCTGAGCAACTATCTTTTGATGATTGCATTCATCTCATAGAGTTAAATCATTCTTTAGATTGAGCAGTTTGAAATCACTGTTTCTGTGGAATCTGAGAAAGGACATTTGGGAACACTCTTTAGAATATCCTGAGAAAGAAATAACTTCAGATAGAAACCAGAAGGAAGCTTTCTTGAAATCACTCTGTGTCTCGTGATTTCTGCTCACTCAGTTAAGCTTCTCTTTCCATTGAGCAGTATTCTAACACTGTTTTTGTTTATTCTGTGAAAGGATATTTGGGAGCACTTTGAGGCTTATGGTGAAAAAGGAAATATCTTCAGATTGAAACTAGAGAGAAACTTTCCGAGGAGCTACTTTGTGATGTGTGCATTTCACTCACAGAATTATACCTTTCTTCCATAGAGGATTGGGAAATCCCTTTTGGAGAAAAAACTACCAAGGAACATTTGGGAATATATGAACAGCTACGGTGAAAAAGGAAATGTCCTCAGACAAAAACTGGAAAGAAGCTTTCCGTGAAACTGCTTTGTGATGGTTATGTTTATTCATCTCACATAGATAAAACTTTCCTTATATCTCACTGTTTGGAAACTCTGTCATGGATGGATCAGTGAAAGGACATTCTGGAGCACATTCAGGCCTCTGAGCAACCTTTTATGATGTTTGTATTCATCTCATAGAGTTAAATCATTCTTTGGATTGAGCAGTTTGAAATCACTCTTTCTGGGGAATCTGAGAAAGGACATTTGGGAACTGTCTTTAAAATATCCTGAAAAAGAAATAATCTCCGATAGAAACCAAAAGAAAGGTTTCTGTGAAACTGCTCTGTGTCGTGTGAATTCCACTCGCACAATTAAGCTTCTCTTTTCATTGAGGAGTATTCTGACACTGTTTTTGTTTAGTCTGTGAAGGGATATTTGGGAATGCTTTGAGGCTTATGGTGATAAAGGAAACTTTTTCACCATAAGTGTGTAACTGCTTTGTGATATTGTGTAACTGCTTTGTGATAGATATATTTATTCATCTCACATAGATAAAACGTTCTTTCTATTATGCACTTTTGAAACTCTATCATAGACGGATTCACGAAGCAACATTCAGGAGCACATTCAGGCCTATGGTGAAAAAGGAAATATCTTAAGATAAAAACTGGAGAGGAGTGTTCTGAGAAACTGCTTTGTGATGTTTGCATTGCACTCAAGTAGTTATACCTCTTGTCTCAGAAGGCAGTGTTTGAACACTGTTGCTGTAAAACCGAAAATGTAATATTTTGAAGCGCATGGTAGACTATAGAAAAAGTGAAATATCCTATAATAAAACCCAGAAAGAAGCATTACAAGAAACAGCTCTCTGACATTCGCCTTCATTTCAGAGAGTTAAAGTTTACTCTGCTTTGCCCATATTGGAAACTCTGTCTTTGAGGAATCTGCGAAGGGACATTAAGCGGCGCCCAGAGGCCTCTGGTGAGCTAGGAAATGTCTTCCAATGAAAACTGGAGAGAAGCTTTCTGAGCCACTGCTTTGTGATATCTGTATTCATCTCATAGATTTAAATATTTCTTTGGATTGAGCAGTTTGAAATCACTCTTTCTGTGGAACCTGAGAAAGGACATTTGGGAACTCACTTAAGAATATCCTGAAAAAGAAATAAGCTCAGATAGAAACCAGAAGGAAGCTTTCTGTGAAACTGCTCTGTATCACGTGAATTCCACTCTCACAGTTAAGTTTCTCTTTTCATTGAGCAGTATTCTAACACTGTTTTTATTTAGTCTGCGAAGGGATATTCGGGAGCGTTTGAGGCTTATGATGAAAAAGGAGATATCTTCAGATAAAAACTGCGGAGAAGGTTTCTGAGTAACTGCTTTGTGATGTGCGCATTCCACTGAGGGACTTTTACCTCTTTTGTCATACGGCAGTGTTTGAACCCTGTTCCTGTAACACCGAAAATGTAATACTTCGGAGTGCATGCAAGACTATGGTGAAAAGTGAAATATCCTGAAATAAATCCCAGAAAGAAGCATTCCATGAAACTGCTCTGTCATGTGCATTCATTTCAAAGAGTCAAAGCTTACTCTACATTTTCCAGTTTGGATAGTCTGTCTTTGAGGATTCTGTGAAGGGATATTAAGTGGTGACCAGATGCCTGTGATGAGCAAGGAAATGTCTTCCATTGAAAACTGGAAAGAAGCTTTCTGAGCCACTGCTTTGTGATGTGTGTATTCATCTCATAGAGTTAAATCATTCTTTGGATTGAGCAGTTTGGAATCATTCTTTCTGTGGAACCTGAAAAAGGACATTTGGGAACTCACTTAAGAATATCCTGAAAAAGAAATAACCTCAGATAGAAACCAGAAGGAAGCTTTCTGTGAAACTGCTCTGTATCACTTGAATTCCACTCTCACAGTTAAGCTTCTCTTTTCATTGAGCAGTATTCTAACACTGTTTTTATTTAGTCTGCGAAGGGATATTCGGGAGCGTTTGAGGCTTACAATGAAAAAGGAGATATCTTCAGATAAAAACTGGATAGAAGGTTTCTGAGAAACTGCTTTGTGATGTGTGCATTCCACTCAGGGAGTTATACCTCTTTTCCTATAAGGCAGTGTTTGAACACTGTTCCTGTAACACCAAAAATGTAATACTTCGGAGTGCATGCAAGACTATGGTGAAAAGTGAAATATCCTGAAATAAATCCCAGAAAGAAGCATTCCATGAAACAGCTCCCTGTCATGTGCATTCATTTCAGAGAGTCAAAGCTTACTCTACATTTTCCAGTTTGGATAGTCTGTCTTTGAGGATTCTGTGAAGGGATATTAAGTGGCGACCGGAGGCCTGTGACGAGCAAGGAAATGTCTTCCGTTGAAAACTGGAAAGAATCTTTCTGAGCAACTGCTTTGTGATGTGTGTATTCATCTCGTAGAGTTAAATCATTCTTTGGATTGAGCAGTTTGGAATCACTCTTTCTGTGGAACCTGAGAAAGGACATTTGGGAACACTCTTAAGAATGTCCTGAAAAAGAATTACCCTCGGATAAAAACGAGAAGGAATCTTTCTGTGAAACTGCTCTGTGTCATGTGAATTCCACACGCACAGTTAAGCTTCTGTTTTCATTGAGCGGTATTCTAACGCTGTTTTAGTTTAGTCAGCTAAGGGATACTCTGGAGTGCTTTGACGCTTATAGTGAAAACGGAAATACCTTCAGAGAGAAACTGGGGAGAAGCTTTATGAGGACCTGTTTTGTGACATGTGCATTCCACTCACAGAGTTATACTTTCCTTCTCATAGATGATTGGGGAATCCCTTTTGGAGAAAAATCTACCAGGCAACCTTCGCGAGTATGTGGACATCTATGGTGAAAAGGAAATATCCTCATACAAAAACTGGAAAGAAGATTTCTGTGAAACTGCTTTGTGATAGATATGTTTATTCATCCCACATAGATAAAACTTTCTTTCTATTATGCAGTTTTGAAACACCGTCATGAACGGATCCGTGAAAGGACATTTGGGAGCACATTCTGCCCTATGGTGAAATAGGAAATATCTTCTGATAAAAACTGCAGAGAAGCTTTCTGAGAAACTTCTTTGTGATGTGTGCATTCCACTCAGGGAGTTACACCTGTTTCCTCATAAGGCAGTGTTTGAACACTGTTCCTGTAAAATCGAAAAAGTGATATTACAGAGTGCATTGAACACTATTGCGAAAAGTGAAGTATCCTCAAATAAATCTCAGAAAGAAGCGTTCCAAGAAACTACTCTCTGACATGTGCATTCAATTCACAGAGTCAAAGCTTACTCTACATTGCCCAGTTTGGAAACTCTCTCTTTGAGGAATCTATGAAGGGATATTAAGTGGCAAATGGAGGCCTGGGGCAAGCAAGGAAATGTCTTCCATGGAGAATTGAACAGAAGCTTTCTGAGCAACTCTTTTGTGATGTTTGTATTCATCTCATAGAGTTAAATCATTCTTTGGATTGAGCAGTTTGAAATCACTGTTTTTGTGGATGTGAGGAAGGACATTTGTGAATGCTCCTTAGAATATGGAGAAGGAAATATCCTCAGGTAAAATCCAGAAGGAAGCTTTCTGTGAAACTGCTCTGTGTCGTCTTAATTCCCCTTGCTCAGTTAAGCCTCTCTTTTCACTGAGCAGTTTTCCAACCCTGTTTATGTTTAGCGTGTGAAGGGATATTTGGGAGCGCTTTGAGACTTACGGAGAAACAGGAAATATCTTCAGATAGAAACTGGAGAGTTTTCCGAAGAACTGCTTTGTGATGTGTGCATTCCACTCATACAGTTATATCTTTTTTCTCATAGAGGATTATGAAATCCCTTTTGGAAAGAAAACTACCAAGAGACATTCACCATCTGGAGGGCTACGGTGAAAAAGGAAGTATTCTGAGGCAAAAACTGAAAGGAAGCTTTCTGTGTAAATGTTTTGTGATAGATATGTTTATGCAGCTCACATAGATAAAACTTTCTTTACATTATGCAGCTTGGAAACTCGGTCATGGATGGATCTGCGAAGGTATATTTGGGATCACATTCGGGCCTATGGTGATAAAGGAAATATCATCAGTTAACAACTGGAGAGAAACTTTCTGAGAAACTGCTTGGTGATGTGTGCATTCCACTCAGGGTGTTATACCTTTTTCCTCATTAGGCACTGTTTGAACACTGTTCCTGTAGAACGAAAAAAGGGATATTCAGAGCACATTGAAGACTATGGAGAAAAGTGAAATGTCATCAAATAAAACCTGGAAAGAAGCATTCCAAGAAACTGCTCTCTGACATGTCCATTCACTTCACAGAGTTATAGCTTACTCCACATTTCGCAATTTGGAAAGTCTGTCTTTGAGGATTCTGTGAAGGGATATTAAGTGGCGACCGGAGGCCTGTGGCCAGCAAGGAAATGTCTTCCATTGAAAATTGGAGAGAAGCATTCTGAATAACTCTTTTGTGATGTTTGTATTCATCTCATAGAGTTAAATCATTTTTTGGATTGAGCAGTTTGAAATCACTGTTTCTGTGGAATCTGTTGGAAACGTTCTTTAGAATATCCTGAAAAAGAAATAACCTCAGATAGAAACCAGAAAGTAGCTCTCTGTGATACTACTCTGTGTCGAGTGAATTCCACTCACACAGTTAAGCTTCTCTTTTCATTGAGCAGTATTCTAACACTGTTTTTGTTTAGTCTGTGAAGGGATATTCGGGAGCACGTTAAGGCTTATGGTGAAAAAGGAAATATCATCAAATCGGAACTGGAGAGACGCTTCCTGAGGAGCTGCTTTGTGGCCTGTGCATTCCACTCACAGAATTATACCTTTTTTCTCATAGAGGATTGGAGAATCCCTTTTGGAGAAAAAGCTACCAGAGGACATTCGGGAGTATATAGACGGCTATGGTGAAAAAGGAAATATCCTCAGACAAAAACTGGAAAGAACCTGTCTGTGAAACTTCAGGACTATGGTGAATAGGAGATATCTTCAGATAAAAACTGGAGAGAAGCTTTCTGAGAAACTGCTTTGTGATATGTGCATTCCACTCAGGAAGTTATTCCTCTTTTCTCATAAGGCAGTGTTTGAACACTGTTCCTTTAAAACTGAAAAAGTTATATTATGGAGTGCATGGAAGACTATCGTGAAAAGTGTAATATCCTGAAATAAAAGCCAGAAAGAAGCATTCCAAGAAACCGCTCTGACATGTCCATTCATTTCAGCGAGTTAAAGCTTACTCTACATTTCCCAGCTTAGAAAGTCTGTCTTTGAGGATTCTATGAAGGGATATTAAGTGGCGACATGAGGCCTGTGGCGAGCAAGGAAATGTCTTCCATTGAAAACTGGAGAGAAGCTTTCTGAGCAACTGCTTTGTGATGTGTGTATTTATCTCATAGTGTTAAATCATTCTTTGGATTGAGCAGTTTGAAATCACTCTTTCTGTGGAACCTGAGAAAGGACATTTGGGAACGTTCTCAAGAATATGCTGAAAAGGAAATACCCTCCGATAAAAATCAGAAGGAAGCTTTTTGTGAAACTGCTCTGTGTCATGTGATTTCCACTCGCACAGTTTATTTTCTGTTTTCATTTAGTAGTATTCTAAACTGTTTTAGTTTAATCAGCTAAGGGAGAGTCAGGAGCACTTTGAGGTCTATGGTGAAAACAGAAACATCTTCAGATAGAAACAGGAGAGAAGATTTCCAAGCAACTACTTTGTGACGTGTGCATTCCACTCAAAGAGTTATACTTTACTTCTCATAGAGGATTGGGGAATCCCTTTTTTGAGAAAAAGCTACCAGAAGACATTCCGGAGTATATGTATGGCTATGGTGAAAAAGGAAATATCCTCAGAGAAAAACTGGAAAGAAGATTTTTGTGAAACTGCTTTGTGATACATATGTTTATTCATCTCACATAGATAAAACTTTCCTTATATTGTGCAGTTTGGAAACTCCATCATGGACGGATCCGTGAAGGGAAATTCGTAAGCACATTCAGACCTACAGCGAAAAAGGAGATAACTCTTTTCTCATAAGACAGTGTTTGAACACTGTTCCTGTAAAACCAAAAAGTAATATTTTGGACGTAATTGAAGACTATGGCAAAAAGTGAAATATTCTCAAATAAAAACCAGAGACTAGCGTTCCAAGAAACTGCTCTCTGTTATGTGCATTCATTTCACAGAGTTAAAGCCTACTCTATGTTGCAGAGAGTAGGCTTTTGGAGACTCTGTCTTTGAGGAATCTGTGAAGGGATATTAAGTGATGCCTGGAGGCTTCTGGTGAGCAAGGAAACGTCTTCTGGTGAAAACTGGAGAGAAGCTTTCTGAGCAATTGCCTTGTGATGTGAGTATTCGTCTCATAGAGTTAAACCATTCTTTGGATTGAGTAGTTTGAAATCACTGTTTCTGTGGAATCTGAGGAAGGACATTTGGGAACGCTCATTAGAATATGGAGAAAGAAATATCCTCAGGTAAAACCCAAAATGAAGCTTTCTGTGAAACTGCTTTGTGTCATCTCAATTCCTCTGGCTCAGTTAAGCCTCTCTTTTCATTGAGCTGCTTTCTAATCCTGTTTATGTTTAGCATGGGAAGTGATATTCGGGAGCGGTTTGAGGCTTACGATGAAAAAGGAAATATGTTCTGATAGATACTGGAGGGAAGCTTTCTTAGGAGCTGCTTTGTGACGTATGCATTCCAGTCACAGTGTTATACCTCTCTTCTCATACAGCATCGGGGAAACTCTTTTGGAGAAAAAGGTACCAAGTGACATTCAGGAGCATATTGACGCCTATGGTGAAAAGGGAAATAGCCTCAGACAAAAACTGGTAAGAATCTTTCTGTGAAACTGTTCTGTGATATGTGCATTCATCTCACATAGATAAAGCTTTCTTTACATTACAAAGCTTGGAAACTCTGTCCTGGACAGATCCGCGAAGGGACATTCAGGAGCACATTCAGGACTATGGTGAAAAAGGAAATATATTCAGATAAAAACTGGAAAGAAGCTTTCTGTGAATCTGCTTTTTGCTATGTTTATTCATCGCACATATATGAAGCTTTCTTTATATTACGCAGCTTGGACACTCCGTCATGGATGGATCCGCGAAGGGATATTCGGGATCACATTTGGGCCTAGGGTGAAAAACGAAATATCATCAGATGAAAACTGGAGAGAAGCTTTCTGAGAAACTGCTTTGTGATGCGTGCATTCCACTCAGGGAGTTATATCTCTTTTCCTATAAGGCAGTGTTTGAACACTATTCCTGTAAAACTGAAAAAGTGATATTTCGTAGCGTCTTGAAGACTATGGTGAAAAATGAAATATAATCAAATAAAACCGAGAAAGAAGCATTCCAAGAATCTGCTCTCTGATATGTGCATTCATTTCACAGAATTACAGCTTACTCTACATTGCCCAGTTTGGAAACTCTGTCTTTCATGAATCTGTGAAGGAGTAGTAAGTGGCGCCCGGAGGCCTGTGTTGAGCAAGGAAATGCCTTGTGTTGAAAACTGGAGAGAAGCTTTGTGAGCAACTGCTTTGTGATGTGTGTATTCATCTCATAGAGTTAAATCATTCTTTGGATTGAGCAGGTTGAAATTGCTGTTTCTGTGGAACCTGAGAAAGGACATTTGAGAACGCTCTCAAGAATATGCTGAAAAAGAAAGACCCTCAGATAAAAACCAGAAGGAGGCATTCTGTGAAACTGCTCTGTGTCATGTGAATTCCACTCACACAGTTAAGCTTCTGTTTTCATTGAGCAGTATTCTAGCACTGTTTTAGATTAGTCCACAAAGGGACATTTGGGAATGCTTTTTAGAATATGGAGAAAGAAATATCTTCAGATGAAAACCAGAAGGAAGCTTTCAGTGAAAGTGCTATGTATCAAGTGAATTCCTCTCCCTTGTTAAGCTTCTCTTTTCTTTGAGAAGTTTTCTAAAACTGTTTATATTTAGTCTGTGAAGGGATATCCTGGAGCACTTTGAGGGTTACGGTGAAAACCGAAATATCTTGAGATAGAAAGAGGAGAGAAGCATTCCGAGGAGCTGCTTTGTGACGTGTGCATTCCACTCACAGAGTTATACCTTTTTTCTCATAGAGGATTGGGAAATCCCTTTTAGAGAAAAAGCTACCAAGGGACATTCATCATATGGAGGGCTATGGTGAAAAAGGAATTATCCTCAGGCAAAAATTGAAAAGAAGCTTTCTCTGTAAATGCTTTGTGATAGATATGTTTATTCATCTCACATAGATAAAACTTTCTTTATATTAGGCAGTTTGGAAATTCCATCATGGACGGATTCATGAATTGACATTCGGGAGCAAATTCAGGACTCTTGGTAAATAAATATCTTCAGATAAAAACTGGAGAAAAGCTTTCTGAGAAACTGCTTTGTGATGTGTGCATTCCACTCCGGAAGTTATACCTTTTTTCTCATAAGGCAGTGTTTGAACACTGTTCCAGTAAATCCAAAAAAGTGATATTTCGGAGCACATTGAAGACTATGGAGAAAAGGGAAATATCCTCAGATAAAACCCAGAAAGAAGCATTTCAAGAATCTGCTCTCTGATATGTGCATTCGTTTCCCAGAGTTAAAATTTAGTCTACATTGTCCAGTTTGGAAACTCTGTCTTTGAGGAATCTGGGAAGGAATGGTAAGTGACACCCGGAGGCCTATGGTAAACAAGGAAATGTCTTCCAATGAAAACTGGACAGAAGCCCTCTGAGTTACTGCTTTGTGATGTGTGTGTTCATCTCATAGAGTTAAATCATTCTTTGGATTGAGCAGTTTGAAATCACTGTTTCTGTGGAATCTGAGAAAGGACATTTGGGAATGCTCTTTAGAATATGCAGATCAGGAAATACCAGCAGAGAAAAACCAGAAGGAAGCTTTCTGTGAAACTGCTCTGTGTCTTTTGAATTAAACTCACACAGTTCAGCTTCTCTTTTCATTGAGTCATATTCTAACACTGGGTTTAGTCTTCGCAGTGATATTCACGAGCACTTTCAGGCTTATGGTGAAAATGGAAATATCTTCAGATAGAAACTGGAGAGAATCTTTCCGAGGAGCTGCTTTGGAACATGTGCATTCCACTCACAGAGTTATGCCTTTCTTCTCATAGAGGATTGGGGAATCTCTTTTGGAGAAAAAGCTACCAAGGGACATTCAGGAGTATATGGACGGCTACTGTGAAAAAAGAAATATCCTCAGACCAAAACTGGAAAGACGCTTTCTGTGAAACTGCTTTTTGATAGATATATGTATTCATCTGACATAGATAAAGCTTTCTTTATATTATGCAGTTTGGAAACTCCGTCATGGACGGATCCGCAAAAGGACATTCAGGACACCTTCATGCCTATGGTGGAAAAGGAAAACTCTTCCAATAAAAACAGGAGAGAAGCTTTCTAAGAAACTGCTTTGCGATGTTTGCATTCCACTCAGGGAATTATACATCTTTTCCCATAGGGCAGTGTTTGAACACTGTTCCTGAAAAACCAAAAAATGATATTTTGGAGCACTTTGAAGACTATGGCAAAAAGTGAAATATCCTCAGATAAAACACAGAAAGAAGCATTCCAAGAAACTGCTCTCTGATATGAGCATTCGTTTCCCAGAGTTAAAGCTTACTCTACATTACCCAGTTTGGAAACTCTGTCTCTGAGGAATCTGTGAAGGGATATTTAGTGGCTCCCAGAGGCCTGTGGTGGGCAACGACATGTCTTCTGATGAAAATTGGAGAAAACTTTCTGAGCAACTGCTTTGTGCTGTGTGTATTCACTTCCTAGAGTTAAACCATGGTTTGGATTGAGCAGTTTGAAATCACTGTTTCTGTGCAATCTTAGGAAGAATATCTGGGAACTCTCTTTAGAATATGGAGAAAGAAATATCCTCAGATAAAAAGCAGAAGGAAGCTTTCTGTGAAATTTCTTTGTGTCGTGTGAATTCCTTTCACTCAGTTAAGCTTCTGTTTTTCATTCAGCAGTTTCCTAACACTGTGTTTATTCTGTGAAGGAATATTCGTGAGCCCTTTGAGGCTTATGGTGAAAACGGAAATATCTTCTGATAAAAACTGGAGAGAAACTTTCAGAGGAGCTGCTTTGTGATGTGTACATTCCACTCACAGAGTTATACTTTCCTTCTCATAGAGGATTGGAGAATCCCTCTTGGAGAAAAAAACTAAATACGGACCTTCGGGAGTATATGGATGGCTATGGTGAAAAAGGAAAATCCTCAGACAAAAACTGGAAAGAAATTTTCTGTGAAATTGCTTTGTGATAGATACGTACATTCATCTCACATAGGTAAAACTTTCTTTACAGTACACAGTTTGGAAACTCCGTCATGGATGGACGTGCGATGGGGCATTCGGGAGCACATTCAGGAATATGGTGAAAAAGGAAATATCTTCAGATAAAAACTGGAAAGAAGCGTACTGTGAATCTGCTTTTGTTATGTTTATTCATCTCACATAGATAAAGCTTTCTTTACATTACACAGCCTCGAAACTCCGTCATGGACAGATGCACGGTGGGATATTCAGGATCAAATTCAGGCCTATGGTGAAAAAGAAAATTCCTTCAGATAAAAACTGGAGAGAAGTTTTCTGTGAAACTGCTTTGTGATGTTTGCATTCCAATCAGGTAGTTATACCTCTTTTCTTTAAAGGCAGTGTTTGAACACTATTCCTGTAAAAGCAAAAAAGTGATATTTCAGAGCACATTGTGGACTACAGTGAAAAGTGAAATATCCTCAAATAAAACTCAGAAAGAAGCGTTCCAAGAAAGTGCTCTCTGATATGAGCATTCATTTCCCAGAGTTAAAGCTTACTCTATGTTACCCAGTTTGGAAACTCTGTCTCTGAGGAATCTGTGAAGGGATATTTAGTGACACCCAGAGGCCTGTGGTGGGCAATGACATGTCTTCTGATGAAAATTGGAGAGAAACTTTCTGAGCAACTGCTTTGTGATGTGTGTATTCACTTCCTAGAGTTAAACCCGGTTTGGATTGAGCAGTTTGAAATCACTGTTTCTGTGGAATCTTAGGAAGAATATCTGGGAGCACTCTTTAGAATATGGAGAAAGGAATATCCTCAGATAAAAAGCAGAAGGAAGCTTTCTATGAAATTGCTTTGTGTTGTGTGAATTCCTTTCACTCAGTTAAGTTTCTCTTTTTCATTCAGCAGTTTTCTAACACTGTGTTTAGCCTGCGAAGGGATATTTGTGAGGGCTTTTAGGCTTATGGTGAAAATGGAAATATCCTCAGATAAAAACTGGAGCGAAACTTTCAGAGGAGCTGCTTTGTGATGTGTGCATTCCACTCACAGAGTTATACCTTCCTTCTCATAGAGGATTGGAGAATCCCTCTTGGAGAAAAAGCTAAATAGGGACCTTCGGGAGTATATGGACCGCTATGGCGTAAAAGGAAATATCCTCAGACAAAAACTGGAAAGAAATTTTCTGTGAAAGTGCTTAGTGATAGATATGTATATTCATCTCACATAGATAAAACTTTCTTTACAGTACACAGTTTGGAAACTCCGTCATGGATGGATGCACGATGGGACACTCGGGAGCACATTCAGGAATATGGTGAAAAAGTAAATATCTTCAGATAAAAACTAGAAAGAAGGGTACTGTAAATCTGCTTTTGTTATATTTATTCATCTCACATAGATAAAGCTTTCTTTACATTACGCAGCCTCGAAACTCCGTCATGGACAGATGCACGGTGGGATATTAGGGATCAAATTCAGGCCTATGACAGAAAAGAAAATTCCTTCAGATAAAAACTGGAGAGAAGTTTTCTGTGAAACTGCTTTGCGATGTTTGCATTCCATTCAGGTAGTTATACCTCTTTTCTTTTAAGGCAGTGCTTGAACACTATTCTGTAAAACCAAAAAAGTGATATTTTGGAGCACATTGTGGACTATGGCGAAAAGTGAAATATCCTCAAATAAAATCCAGAAAGCAGCATTGCAAGAAACTGCTCTCTGATATGTGCATTCATTTCACAGAGTTCAAGCTTACTCTACATTGCCCAGTTCGAAAACTCTGTCTTTGAGGAATCTGCGAAGGGGTATTAAGTGGTGCCCGGAGGCCTGTGGTGAGCAAGGAAATGCCTTCCGTTGAAAACTGGAGAGAAGCTTTCTGAGCAACTGTTTTGTGATGTGTGTATTCATCTCATAGAGTTAAAGCATTCTTTGGATTGAGCACTTTGAAATCCCTATTTCTGTGGAATCTGATGAAGGACATTTTGGAATGCTCTATAGAATATGGAGAAAGAAATATCCTCAGATAAAAACCAGAAGGAAGCTTTCTGTGAAACTACTGTGTGTCATGTTAATTCCTATCGCTCATTTAAGCATCTCTTTTCATTGAGCAGTTTTCTAACACTGTTTATGTTTAGCATGCAAAGGTATATTCAGGAGCACTTTGAAGCTTACAGTGAAAAAGGAAGTATGTCCAGATACAAACTGGAGAGAAGCTTTCTGAGGAACAGCTTTTAACGTGTGCATTCCATTCAAAGTGTTATACCTCTCTTCTCATACAGCATCACGGAAACCCTTTTGGAGAAAAAGGTACCATGAGATATTCGGGAGAATATTGACGCCTATGGTGAAAAGTGAAATAGCTTCACACAAAATCTGGAAAGAAGCTTTCTGTGAAACTGCTCTGTGATATGTGTATTCATCTCACCTAGATAAAGCTTTCTTTACATTGCACAGCAGGAAAACTCTGTCATGGACGGATCCACGAAGGGACATTCGGGAGCACATACAGGACTATGATGAAAAAGGAAATATCTTCAGATAAAAACTGGAAAGAAGCTTTCTGTGAATCTGCTTTTTGCTATGTTTATTCATTACACATACATGAAGCTCTCTTTATATTACTCTGCTTGGAAACTGCATCATGGACGAACCGCGAAGGGACATTCGGGATCACATTCAGGCCTATGGTGAAAAAGGAAATATCCAAAGACAAAAACTCGAAAGAAGATTTCTGTGAAACTGCTTTCTGATAGATATATTTATTCGTCTCACATAGATAAAACTTTCCTTATATTAGGCAGTGTGGAAATTCCATCATGGACGGATTTGCGAAGGGGCAATCAGGAGCACATTCAGGCCTACGGTGAAAAAGGAGATATCTTCAGATAAAAACTGGAGAGAAGCTTTCTGAAAAACTGCTTTATGTTGTGTACATTCCACCCAGAGAGTTATACCTCTTTTCTCATAAGGCATTGTGTGAGCACTGCTCCTGTAAAGCCAAAAAAATAATATTTTAGAGCGCATGGAAGACTAAAGCAAAAAGTGAAATATCCTGAAATAAAACCTGGAAATAAGCGTTTCAAGAAACTGCTCTCTGACGTGTGCATTCATTTCAGAGAGTTAAAGCTTACTCTTCATTTCCCAGTTTGGAAAGTCTGTCTTTCAGGATTCTGTGAATGGATATTTAGCGGCGACAAATGGCCTGTGGCGAGCAAGGAAGTGTCTTCCATTGAAAACTGGAGGGAAGCTTTCTGTGCAACTGCTTTGTGATGTGTGTATTCATCTCATAAAGTTAAATCATTCTTTGAATTGAGTAGTTTGAAATCACTATTTCTGTGTAACTTCAGAAAGGACATTTGGGAATGCTCTTAAAAATATGTTGAAAAAGAAATATCAACCGATAAAAACCAAAGGAAGATTTCTGTGAAACTACTCTGTGTCACGTGAATTTCACTCACACATTTAAGATTCTGTTTTCATTGAGCAGTATTCTAACACACTGTTTTACTTTAGTCAGCTAATGGATACTCGGGAGCGCTTTGAGGATTATGGTGAAAATGGAAACGTCTTCAGATAAAAACAGGAGAGAAGATTTCCAAGGAGCTGCTTTGTGATGTGTGCATTTCACTCACAGAGTTATACTTTTCTTCTCATAGAGGATTGGGGAATCCCTTTTGGAGAAACAGTTACCAAGGGACATTCAGGAGTATAGGGATGGCTATGGTGAAAAAGATAATGTCCATAGAGAAAAACTGGAAAGAATATTTCTGTGAAACTGCTTAGTGATAGATATGCTTATTCATCTCACATAGACAAAACTTTCCTTATATTATGCAGTTTTGAAAGTCTGTAATGAACAGATCAGCGAAGGGACATTCAGGAGCACATTCAGGCCTACGGTGTAAAAGGAAATGTCTTCAGATAGAAACTGGATAGAAGCTTTCTGAGAAACTGCTTTGTGATGTTTGCATTCCACTCAGAGAGTTATACCTCTTTTCTCATAAGGCAGTATTTGAGCACTGTTTCTGTAAAACCGAAAAAGTGATATTTTGGAGCGTATTGAACACTATGGCAAATAGTGAAATATACTGAAATAAAATCGAGAAAGAAGCATTCCAAGAAACTGCTCTCTGATATGTGCATTCATTTCACAGAGTTAATGCTTACTCAATGTTGCCCAGTTTCGAAACTCTGTCTTTGAAGAATCTGTGAAGGTATATTTAGTGATGCCCACAGGATTGTGGTGAGCAAGGAAACGTCTTCTGATGAAACCTGCAGAGAAGCTTTCTGAGCAACCACTTTGTGATATATGTATTCATCTCATAGAGTTAAACCATTCTTTGGATTGAGCAGCTTGAAGTCACTGTTTTTATGGAATCTGAGGAACGACATTTGGGAATGAGCCTTAGAATATGAAGAAAGAAATATCCTCAGGTAAAATCCAGAAGGAAGCTTTCTGTGAAACTGCTCTGTGTCATCTTAATTCCTCTCATTCAGTTAAGCCTCTCTTTTCATTGAGCAGTTTTCTAACCCTGTTAATGTTTAGTGTGTGATGGGATATTCGGGAGCACTTTGAGGCTTATGGTGAAAAAGGAAGTATGTTCAGACCGAAACTGGAGAGAAGCTTTCCGAGGAACTTCTTTGTGACGTGTGCATTCCACTCACAGTGTTATAACTCTCTTCTCATACAGCATTGGGGAAACCCTTTTGGAGAAACAGGTACCAAGTGATATTCGGGAGCACGTTGATGCCCATCGGGAAAAGGGAAATAGCCTCAGAGAAAAACTGGAAAGAATCTTTCTGTGAAACTTCTCTGGGATATGTGTATTCGTCTCACATAGATAAAACTTTGTTTACATAACGAAGCTTGGAAACTTTGTCATGGATGGATCCACGATGGGACATTCAGGAGCACATTCAGGACTATGGTGAAAAAGGAAATATTTTCAGATAAAAACTGTAAAGAAGCATTCTGTGAATCTGCTTTTTGATATGTTTATTCATCTCACGTAGATAACACTTTCTTTACATTACACAGCTTGGAAACTCCGTCATGGATGGATCCGCGAAGGGATATTCGGAATCACATTTGGGCCTATGGTGAAAAAGAAAATATCATCAGATAAAAAGTGGAGAGAAGCTTTCTGAGAAACTGCTTGGTGATGTGTGCATTCCACTCAGGGATTTTTGTCTTTCTTCTCATAAGACACTGTTTGAACTGTGTTCCTGTAAAATTAAAAAAGTGATATTCAGAGCGCATTGAAGATTACGTCAAAAAGTGAAATGTCGTCAAATGAAACCCAGAAAGAAGCATTCCAAGAAAATGCTCTGTGACATGTCCATTCATTTCACAAAGTTAAAGCTTACTGTACATTTTCCAGTTTGGATACTCTGTCATTGAGGATCCTGCGAAGGGATATTATGTGGCAACTGGAGTCCTGTGGTGAGCAAGGAAATGTCTTCCGTTGAAAACTCAAGAGCAGCTTTCTGAGCAAGTGCTTTGTGATGTGTGTATTGGGCTCATAGAGTTAAACCATACTTTGGATTGAGCAGTTTGAAATCACTCTTTCTGTGGAACCGGAGAAAGGACATTTGGGAATGCTCTTTAGAATATCCTGAAAAAGAAATAACCTCAGATAGACAGCAGAAAGAAGCTTTCTGTGAAACTGCTCTGTGTCGCATGAATTCCGCACACACAGGTAAGCTTCTCTTTTCATTGAGCAGTATTCTAACACTGTTTTTGTTTAGTCTGCAAAGAGATATTTGGGAGCGTTTTGAGGCTTACTGTGAAAAAAGAAATATCTTCAGATAGAAACAGGACAGAAGCTTCCTGAAGAGCTGCTTTGTGACGTGTGCATTCATCTCACAGAATTATACCTTTCTTCTTATGGAGGATTGGGGAATCCCGTTTAGATTAAAAGCTACCAGAGAACATTCGGGAATATAGGAACGGCTATGGTGAAAAAGGAAATATCCTCAGACAAAAACGGGAAAGAAGCTTTCTGCGACACTGCTTAGTGATAGATATGTTTACTCATCTCACATAGATAAAACTTTCCTTATATTAGGCAGTTTGGAAACTCCGTCATGGACAGATCCACGAAAGGACATTCGGGAGAACATTGCTGCCTAGAGTGAAAAATGAGATATCTGCAGATAAAAACTCGATAGAAGATTTCTGAGAAGCTGCTATGGGATGTGTGCATTCCACTCAGGGATTTATACCTCTTTTCTCATAAGGCAGTGTTTGAACACTGTTTCTGTAAAACCGAAAAAGTGATATTTTGGAGAGCATTGAAGATTATGGTGAAAAGTGAAATATCCTCAAATAAATCCCAGAGAGAAGAGTTCCAAGAAACTGCTCTCTGAATGTGTGTTCATTTCAGAGAGTGAAAGTGTACTCTACATTTCCCAGTTTGGAAAGTCTGTCTTTGAGGATTCTGCAAAGGGATATTAAGTGGCGACCGGAGGCCTGCTGCGAGCAAGGAAATGTCTTCTGTTGAAACCTGGAGAGAAGCTTTCTGAGCAACTGCTTTGTGATATTTGTATTCATCTCATAGAGTTAAATCATTCTTTGGATTGAGCGGTTTGAAATCACCCTTTCTGTGGAACCCGAGAAAGGGCATTTCGGAACCCTCTTAAGAATGTCTGAAGAAGAAATGCCCTCCGATGAAAAGCAGAAGGAATCTTTCTGTGAAACTCCTCTGTGTAAGGTGAATTTCTCTCACACAGTTAAGCTTCTGTTTTCATTGAGCAGTATTCTAGCACTGTTTTACTTTAGTCAGCTAAGGGATACTCAGGAGCGCATTGAGGCTTATTATGAAAACGGAAATATCTTCAGATAGAACCTTGAGAGAAGATTTCCCAGGAGCTGCTTTGTGACGTGTGCATTCCACTCACAGAGTTATACTTTACTTCTCATAGAGGATTGGGGAATCCCTTTTGGAGAAAAAGCTACCGGAGGATATTTGGAAGCATATGGACTGCTAGGGTGAAAAAGGAAATATCCTCAGACAAAAACTGGAAAGAAGCTTTCTGTGAATCTGCTTTGTGATAGATATGTTTTTTCATCTCACATAGATAAAACTTTCTTTCTATTTCGCAGTTTGGAAACGCAGTCATGGATGGATTCGTGAAGGGACATTCGGGAGCACATTCAGGCCTATGGTGAAATAAGAAATATCTTCAGATAAAAACTGGAGGGAAGCTTTCTGAGAAACTGCTTTGTGATGTGTGCATTTCGCTCAGGGAGTTATACCTCTTTTTTCATAAGGCAATGTTTGAACACTGTTCCTGTACAACCGAAAAAGTGATATATCAGAGCACATTGAAGACTATGGAGAAAAGTGAAATATCCTCAAATAAAACCCAGAGAGAAGCTTTCCAAGAAACTGCTCTCTGATATGTGCATTCATTTCTCTACGTTGCCCAGTTTGGAAACTCTGTCTTTGAGTAATCTCTGAAGGGATATTAAGTGGCACCCAGTGGCTTGTGGTAGCAAAGAAACGTCTTCCAATCAAAATTGGAGAGAAGCTTTCTGAGGAACTTCTTTGTGATGTATGTATTCATCTCATGGAATTAAATCATTCTTTGGATAGAATAGTTTGAAATCCCTGTTTCTGTGGAATATGTGAAAGGACATTTGGGAATGCTCTTTAGAATATGCTGTAAAAGAAATACCCTCAGATAAAAAACAAAAGGAAGCTTTCTATGAAACTGCTCTGTGCCGCGTGTATTCCACTCACACAGTTAAGCTTCTCTACTCATTGAGCAATATTCTAACACTGTTTTTGTTTAGTCTGCAAAGGGATATTCGGGAGCTCTTTGAGGCTTACAGTGAAAAAGAAAATATCTTCAGATAGAAACTGGAGAGAAGCTTTCTGAGGAGCTGCTTTGTGACGTGTGCATTCCACTCACAGAGAGAAATCCTTCTTTTCATGGAGGATTGGGGAATTACTTTTGCAGAAAAAGATACCAGGGGACATTCGGGAGTATATGGACGGCTATGATGAAAAAGGAAATATCCTCAGACAAAAACTGGAAAGAAGATTTCTGTGAAACTGCTTTGTGGTAGATATGTTTATTCATCTCACATAGATAAAACTTTCCTCATATTATACAGTTTGGAAACTCCATCATGGACGGATCCGCGAAGGGACATTCGGGAGCACATTCAGGCCTACAGTGAATAAGGAGATATCTTCCGATAAAAACTGGAGAGAAGCTTTCTGAGAAACTGCTTTGTGATGCGTGCATTCCACTCAGGGAGTTGTACTTCTTTTCTCATAAGGCAGTGTTTGAACACTATTCCTATAAAACCGAAAATGAAATATTTTGGAGCTCATGGAAGACTATGGCGAAAAGTGAAATATCCTGAAATAAAACCCAGAATGAAGCATTCCAAGAAACTGCTCTCTGAGATGTGCATTCATTTCAGAGTGTTAAAGCTTATTCTACATTTCCCAGTTTGGAAAATCTGTTTTTGAGGATTCTGCGAAGGGATATTAAGTGGCTCCCGGAGAACTGTGGTGAGCAAGGAAATGTCTTTCTTTGAAAACTGCAGAGAAGCTTTTGAGCAGCTGCTTTCTGATATGTGTATTATCCTCATTCAGCTAAATCATTCTTTGCATTGAAGAGTTTGAAATCACTGCTTCTGTGGAACGTGAAAGGAAATTTGGGAATTCTCTTTAGAATATGTTGAAAAAGAAATACCCTCAGATAAAAAACAAAAGGAAGCTTTCTGTGAGACTCCTCTGTGTCGTGTGTATTCCACTCCCACAGTTCAGCTTGTCTTCCCATTGAGCAGTATTCTAACACTGTGTTTAGTCTGCAAAGGGATATTCGGGAGCACTATGAGGCTTATGATGAAACGGAAATATCTTCAGATAGAAACTGGAGAGAAGCTTTCAGAGGAGCTGCTTTGTGACATGTGCATTTCACTCACAGAGTTATACCTTTCTTTTCATAGAGGATTTGGGAATCCCTTTTGGACAAAAAGCTACCAAGGGATATTCGAGAGTATATGTGTGGTTATTGTGAAAAGGGAAATACCCTCAGAGAAAAACGGGAAAGAAGCTTTCTGCAAAACTGCTTTGTGATATATATTTTTATTCTTCTCACATAGATAAAACTTTCTTTAGATTACGCAGTTTGGAAACTCCGTCATGGACAGATCCACGAAGGGAAATTCAGGAGCACATTCAGTCCTGTGGTGAAAAAGGAAATATCTTCAGATAAAAACTGGAGAGAGGCTTTCTGAGAAACTACTTGGTGATGTGTGCATTCCCCTCAGGGAGTTATAGCTCTTTTCCATAAGGCAGTGTTTGAACACTGTTCCTGTAAAACGGAAAAAGTGATATTTTGGAGTGCATTGAGGACTACGGCAAAAAGTGAAATATTCTCAAATGAAACACAGAAAGAAGTGTTCCAAGAAACTGCTCTCTGATATGTGTGTTCATATCACAGAGTTAAAACTTACTCTACATTGCCCAGTTTGGAAACTCCACCTTTGAGGAATCTGTGAAGGGATATTAAGTGGCAACCGGAGGCATGTGCCGAGCAAGGAAGTGTCTTCCGTTGAAAAATAGAGAGAAGCTTTCTGAGCAACTCTGCTGTTATGATTGAATTCACCACATAGAGTTAAATCGTTCTTTGGATTGAGCAGTTTGAAATCACTGTTTCTGTGGGACCTCAGAAAGGAAATTTGGGAACGCTCTTTAGAATATGCTGAAAAAGAAATACCTTCAGATAAAAACCGGAAGCAAGCTTCCTGTGAAACTGCTTTGTGTCATGTGAATTCCACTCGCCCATTTAAGCTTCACTTTTCATTGAGCAGTTTCCTAACACTGTTTATGTTTAGTGTGCATAGGGATATTCGGGAACACTTTGAGGCTTATGGTGAAAATGGAAATATGTTCTGATAGAAACTGGAGAGAAGCTTTCCGAGGTGCTGCTTTGTAACGTGTGCATTCCACTCACAGTGTTATACCTCTCTTCTCATACAGCATCTAGGAAACCTGTTCTGTGAAACTGTTCTTATATATGTGTATTCATCTCACATAGATAAATCTTTCTCTGCATTTCACACTTTGGAAAGTCTGTCATGGAGGGATCCGCAAAGGGATATTCGGGAACACATTCAGGACTATGGTGAAAAAGGAAATATGTTCAGATAAAAACTGGAAAGAAGCATTCTGTGAATCTGCTTTTTGCTATGTTTATTCATCTCACATGGATAAAGCTTTCTTTACATTAGGCAGCATGGAAACTCTGTCATGGATGGATCCGTGAAGGGATATTCGGGATGACACTCGGGCCTATGGTTAAAAAGTAAATTTCGTCAGATAAAAACTGGAGAGAAGCTTCCTGAGAAACTGCTTGGTGATGTGTGCATTCCACTCAGGAAGTTATACCTTTCTTCTCATAAGGCACTGTTTGAACACTGTTCCTGGAAAACTAAAAATGTGATATTCAGAGTACATTGAAGACTATGGCAAAAAGTGAAATGTTGTTCAATAAAACCCAGAAAGACGCATTCCAGGAAACTACTCTTTGACATGTCCATTCATTTCACAGAGTTAAAGCTTAGTCTACATTTCTCAGTTTGGAAAGTCTGTCTTTGAGGATTCTGCGAAGGGATATTAAGTGACGACCTAGGCCTGTGACGAGAAAGGAAATGTCTTCCGTTGAAAACTGGAGAGAAGCTTTCTGAGCAACTGCTTTGTGACCTGTGTATTCATCTCATAGGGTTAAATCATTCTTTGGATTGAGCAGTTTGAAATCACTCTTTCTGAGGAACTTGAGAAAGGACATTTGGGAGTGCTCTTAAGAATATGCTGAAAAAGAAATACCCTCTGATAAAAACCAGAAGGAAACTTTCTGTGAAACTGCTCTTTGTCTTGTGAATTCCACCCACACAGTTAAGCTTCTGTTTCCATTGAGCAGTATTCTAACATTGTTTTAGTTTAGTCAGCTAAGGGATACTCGGGAGTGCTTTGAGGCTTATGGTGAAAACCGAAATATCTTCAGACGGAAACTGGAGAGAAGATTTCCATGGAGCTGCTTTGTGACGTGTGCATTCCACTCACAGAGTTATACTTTTCTTCTCACAGAGGATTGGGCAATCTTTTTTGGAGAAAAGGCTAACAGGGGACATTCAGGAGTATATGGATGTCTATGGTGAAAAAGGAAATATACTCAGAGAAAATCAGGAAAGAAGCTTTCTGTGAAACTGCTTTGTGATAGATATGTTCATTCATCAAACATAGGTAAAACTTTCTTTCTTTTACAGAGTTTTGAAACGCAGTTATGGACGGATTCGCGAAGGGTCATTCAGAGCACCTTCAGGCCAATGGTGAAAAAGGAAATATCTTCAGATAAAAGCTGGATAGAAGCTTTCTAAGAAACTGTTTTGTGATGTGTGCATTCCACTCAGGGAGTTTTACCTCTTCTCTCATAAGGCAGTGTGTGAATACTGTTTCTGTAAAACCGAAAAAGTGATATTTCAGAGCGCATTGAAGACTATGGAGAAAAGTGAAATATCATCAAATAAAACCCAGAAAGAAGCATTCCAAGAAACTGCTCTCTGATATGTGCATTGAATTCACAGAGTTAAAACTTACTCTACGTTGCCCAGTTTGAAAACTCTGTCTTTGAGGAATCTGTGAAGGGATATTAAGTGGTGCCCGGAGGCCTGTGATGAGCAAGGAAACGTCTTCTGATGAAAACTGGAGAGAAACTTTCTGAACAACTGCTTTGTGATGTGTGTATTTGTCTCATAGAGTTAAACCATTCTTTGGATTGAGCAGTTTGAAATCACTGTTTTTGTGGAATGTGAGGAAGGACATTTGGGGACGCTCCTTAGAATATGGAGAAAGAAATATCCTCAGGTAAAATCCAGAAGGAAGCTTTCATTGAAAAGGCACTCTGTCTTCTTAATTCCTCTCACTCAGTTCAGCGTCTGTTTTCATTGATCAGTTTCCTAACCCTGTATATGTTTAGCGTGTGAAGGGATATTTGGGAGTGTTTTGAGGCTTATGGTGAAAAAGAAAATATGTTCAGACCGAAACTGGCGAGAAGCTTTCCAAGGAACTGCTTTGTGACGTGTGCATTCCACTCACAGTGTTATAACTCTCTGCTCATACAGCCTCAGGGAAATCCTTTTGGAGAAAAAGATACCTAGTGATATTCGGGAGCATGTTGATGCCTATGGTGAAAAGGGAAATAGCCTCAGACAAAAACTAGAAAGAAGTTTTCTATGAAACTGCTCTTTGATATGTGTATTCACCTCACATAGATAAAGCTTTCTTTACATTACGAGGCTTGGAAACTCTGTCATGGACAGATCCACGAAGGGACATTCTGGAGCACATTCAGGACTATGGTGTAAAAGGAATTATCTTCAGAAAAAAACTGGAAAGAAGCTTTCTGTGGATCGGCTTTTTGCTATGGTTATTCATCTCACATAGATAAACCTTTCTTTATGTTTCGCAGCTTGGAAACTCCGTCATGGATGTATCCGCGAAAGAATATTCAGGATCACATTCTGGCCTATGGTGAAAAAGGAAATATCTTCAGATAAAAACTGGAGAGATGCTTTCTGAGAAACTGCTTGGTGATTTGTGCATTCCACTCAGCGACTTATACCTTCAACCTTCTAAGGCACTGTTTAAACACTGTTTCTGTAAAACTATAAAGTTATATTCTGAGCACATTGAAGACTAGGGCGAAAAGTGAAATGTCGTCCAATAAAACCCAGATACAAGCATTCCAAGAAACTGTTCTCTGACATGTACATTCATTTCACAGTGTTAAAGCTAACTGTACATTTCCCAGTTTGGAAAGTTGGTCTTTGAGGATTTTGCAAAGGGATATTTAGTGGCAACCGGAGGCCTGTGGCGAGCAAGGAACTGTCTTCCATCAAAAATTTGAGAGAACCATTCTGAGCATCGTTTTTGTGATGTTTGTTTTCATCTCATAGAGTTAAATCATTCTTTCAATTGAGTAGTTTGAAATCACTGTTTCTGTGGAATCCGAGAAAAGACATTTGGGAACGCTCTTTAGAATATCCTGAAAAAGAAATAACCTCAGATAGAAACCAGAAGGAAGCTTTTTGTGAAACTGCTCTGGGTTGCGTGAATTCTGCTTGTACAGTTAAACTTCTCTTTTCATTGAGCAGTATTCTAACACTGTTTTTTTAGTCTGTGAAGTTATATTCGGGAGTGCTTTGAGGCTTATGGTGAAAAACAAAATATCTTCAGATAGAAACCAGATAGAAGTTTTCTGATGAACTGCTTTGTGACGTGTGCATTCCACTCACAGAATTATACCTTTATTCTCATAGAGGATTGTGGAATCCCTTTTGGAAAAAAAGCTACCAAGGGACATTCGGGAGTATGTGGATGGCTATGGTGAAAAAGGAAATATCCTCATAGAAAAACTGGAAAGAAGATTTCTGTGAAACTGCTTTGTGATAGATATGTTTACTCATCTCACATAGATAAAACTTTCCTTACAGTACGCAGTTTGGAAACTCCGTCATGGACGGATCCATGGAGGGAGATTCAGGAGTACATTCAGGCCCATGTTGAAAATGGAAATATCTTCAAATGAAAACTGGAGAGAAGCTTTCTGAGAAACTGCTTTGTGACTTGTGCATTCCACTTAGGGAGTTGTACATTCGGGAGCACATACAAGACTATGGTGAAAAAGAAAATATCTTCAGATAAAAACTGGAAAGAAGCCTTTTGTGAATCTGCTTTTTACTATGTTTATTCATCTCACATAGATGAAGCTTTCTTTACATTATTCAGCTTGGAAACTCCGTCATGGACGAACCGCAAAGGGACATTCGGGAGCACATTCACGCCTATGGTGAAAAAGGAAATATCTTCAGATAAAAACCAGAGAGAAGCTTTCTGAGAAACTGATTCATGATATGTGCATTCCACTCAGGGAGTTATTCCTCTTTTCTTATAAGGCATTGTTTGAACACTGTTCCTGTAAAAAAAAAAAAAAGTGATATTTCAGAGCACATTGATGACTATGGTGAAAAGTGAACTATCCTCTAATAAAACCCAGAAAGAACCATTCCAAGAAACTGGTCTCTGATATGTGCATTCACTTGACAGAATTAAAGCTTACTCTACATTGCCCAGTTTGGAAACTCTGTTTTTGAGGAATCTGCGAAGGCATATTAAGGCGCCCGGACGCCTGTGGTGAGCACGGAAATGTCTTCTGTTGAAAACTGGAGAGAAGCTTTCTGAACAACTGTTTTGTGAAATGTGTATACATGTCATAGAGTTAAATCATTCTTTGGATTGAATAGTTTGAAAATCCTGTTTCTGTGGAATCTCAGGAAGAATATTAGGGAATGCTCTTTAGAATATCCTGAAACGCTGTTTAAAATATGGAGAAAGAAATATCCTCACATAAAATCCAGAAGGAAGCTTTCTGAGAAACTGCTATGTGTTGTGTGAATTCCTCTTGCTCAGTTAAGCTTCTCTTTTCATTGAGAAGTTTTATAACGTTGTTTATGTTTAGCGTATGAAGGGATATTCGGAAGCACTTTGAGGCTTACGGTGAAAAAGAAAATATGTTCAGATAGAAGCAGGAGGGTAGGTTTTAAAGGAATTGCTTTGTGACGTGTGCATTCCATGCACAGTGTTATACTTCTCTTCTCATACATCACCGGGGAAACCCTTTTGGAGAAAAAGCTATCAAGCTATATTCATTTGCATATTGATGCCAATGGTGAAAAAGGAAATAGCTTCAGACAAATACTGGAAAGAAGCTTTCTGTGAAAATGCTCTGTGATATGTGTATTCATCTCATATAGATAAATCTTTCTTTACATTATGCAGCTTGGGAACTACGTCATAGATGTTTCCCAGAAGGGACATTCGGGAGCACATTCAGGAATACGGTGAAAAAGGAAATATCTTCAGATAAAAACTGGAAAGAAGCTTTCTGTGAATGTGTTCTTTGCTGTGTTTATTCGTGTCACATAAATAAAACTTTATTTACATTATGCAACTAATGTGTGTATTCATCCTATAGAGTTAAATCATTCCTTGGATTCAGCAGTTTGAAATCATTGTTTCTGTGGAATCTGAGAAAGGACATTTGGGAACGGTTTTTAGAATATGCTGAAAAAGAAATACACTTAGATAAAAACCAGAAGGAAGTTTTCTGTGAGACTGCTCTGTGTCATGTGAATTCCACTCGCATAGTTAAGCTTCCGTTTTCATTGAGCAGTATTCTAACACTTTTGTAGTTTAGTCAACTAAGGGATACTAGGGAGTACTTTGAGGATTACGGTGAAAATTTAAATATCTTCAGATAGAAACTGGAGAGAAGATTTCCGAGGAGCAGCTTTGTGACGTGGGCATTCCAATCACAGAGTTATACTTTTCTCCTTATAGAGGATTGGGGAATCCCTTTTGGAGAAAAAGCTACCAGGGGACATTTGGGAGTATAGGGACGTCTATGGTGAAAAAGGAAATATACTCACACAAAACCTGGAAAGAAGCATTCATTGAAACTCCTTTCTGATAGATATGTTTATTCATCTCACACAGACAAAACTTTGTTTCTCTTACTCAGTTTTGAAATGCCATCATGGACAGATTCGCGAAGGGACATTCGGGAGCACATTCAGGCCTATGTTGAAATAGGAAATATCTTCAGATAAAAACTGGAGAGAAGCATTCTGAGAAACTGCTTTGTGATGTGTGCATTCCACTCAGGTAGTTATATCTCTTTTCTCATAAGGCATTGTTTGAACACTGTTCCTGTAAAACTGAAATAGTGATATTTCGGAGCGCATTGAAGACTATGGTGAAAAGTGAAATATCCTCAAATAAAACCCAGATAGAAGCATTTCAAAAAACCGCTCTCTGATATGTGCATTCATTTCACAGAGTTAACGCTTACTCTATGTTGCCCAGTTTGGAATCTCTGTCTTTGAGGAATCTGTGAAGGTATATTTAGTGGCAACCGGATTCCTGTGGTGAGCAAGGAAATGTCTTCCATTGAAAATTGGAAAGAAGCTTTCTGAGCAACGTTTTTGTGATGTTTGAATTCATCTCATACAGTTAAATCATTCTTTGGATTGAGTAGTTTGAAATCACTGTTTCTGTGGAATCTGAGAAAGGACATTTTGGAATTCTCTTTAGAATATCCTGAAAAAAAATAACCTCAGATAGAAACCAGAAGGAAGCTTTCTGTGAAACCGCTCTCTGTCGCGTGAATTCCGCTCGCACAGTTAAGCTTCTCTTTTCATTGAGCAATATTCGAACACCGTTTTTGTTTTGTCTGTGAAGGGATATTGGGGAGCTCTTTGAGGCTTACACTGAAAAAGGAAATATCTTCATATAGAAACTGGGAGAAGCTTACCAAGGAGCTGTTTTGTGATGTGTACATTGTACTCACAGAATTATATCTTTCTTCTCAGAGAGAAGTGGGAATCCCTTTTGGAGAAAAAGCTACCAAAGGACATTCAGGAGTATAGGGACAGCTATGGTGAAAAAGGAAATATCCTCAGACAAAAACTGGAAAGAAGATTTCTGTGAAACTGCTTGGCGAGAGATATTATTATTCATCTCACAAAGACAAAACTATCCTTATTTTACACCATTTGAAAACTCCGTCATGGACGGATACCCAAAGGGACATTGGGGAGCACGTTCAGGCCTATGGTGGAAAATGAGATATCTTCAGATAAAAACTGGATAGAAGCTTTCTGAGAAACTGGTATGAATGTGTGCATTCCACTCAGGGAATTATACCTCTTTCCTCATAAGGCAGTGTTTGAACACTGTTCCTGTAAAACCAAAAAAGTAATATTTCAAAGCGTGTGGAAGACTATGGCGAAAAGTGAAATATCCTGAAATAAAACCCAGAAAGAAACGTTCCAAGAAACTGCTGTCTGATGTGTGCATTCATTTCAGAGAGTTAAAGCTTACTCTACATTTCCCAGTTTGGAAAGTCTGTCTTTGAGTATTCTGCGAAGGGATATTAAGTGGCGAGCAGAGGCCTGTGGCGAGCAAGGAAATGTCTTCCGTTGAAAATGGAGAGAAGATTTCTGAGCAACTCTTTTGTGATGTTTGTGTGCACCTCATAGAGTTAAACCACTCTTTGGATGGAGCAGTTGAAAATCACTGTTTCTGTGGAATACTGGGAAGGATATTTGGAAACGCTCTAGAATATAGAGAAAGAAATATCCTTATATAAAAACCAGAAGGAAGCTTTCTGTGAAACTGCTATGTGTCGTGTGAATTCCTCTCACTCAGTTAAGCTTGTCTTTTCATTAAGCAGTTTTCTAACACTGGTTATGTTTAACGTGCAGAGCGATATTCGGGAGTGCTTTGATGCTTACGAGGAAAAAGCGTATATGTTCAGATAGATACAGGAGAGAAACTCTCCGTGGAACGGCTTAGTGACGTGTGCATTGCATGCACAGTGTTATACCTCTCTTCCCATACAGCATCAGGGAAACCCTTTTGGAGAAAAAGGTACCAAGGGATATTCGGGAGCATATTGACAGCTATGGTGAAAAGGGATATAGCCTCAGACAAAAACTGAAAATAAATTTCTGTGAAACTGCTCTGTGACATGTGTTTTCATCTCACATAGATAAAGCATTCTTTACATTACACAGCTTGGAAACTCTGTCATGTATGGATCCGCAAAGGGACATTCGGGAGCATATTCAGGACTATGGTGAAAAATGTAATATCTTCAGATAAAAACTGGAAAGAAGCTTTCTGTGAATCTGCTTTTTGTTATGTTTATTTACCTCACATAGATAAAGCTTTCCTTACATCACACAGCCTGGATACTCCATCACGGACGGATCCGCAAAGGGACATTTGAGTTCATATTCAGGCCTATGGTGAAAAAGGAAATATCTTTAGATAAAAACTGGAGAGAAGTTTCTGAGAAACTGCTTTATGATGCTTGCATTCCACTCACGGAATTATACCTCTTTTCTCTGAAGATAGTGTTTGAACACTGTTCCTGTAAACCCGAAAAAGTGATATTTTGGAGCGCATTGAACACTATGGTGAAAAATGAAATATCCTCAAGTAAAACCTAGAAAGAAGTATTCCAGGAAACAGCTCTCCGATATGTGCATTCATTTCCCAGAATTAAAGCTTACTCTACATTGCCCAGTTTGGAAAGTCTGTCTTTGAGGAATCTGTGAAGGTATATTAAGTGGCACAGGGAGGCCTATGGTGAGTAAGGAAATATCTTTTGATGAAAACTGGAGGGAAGCTTTCTGAGCAACTGCTTTGTGGTGGGTGTGTTCATCTCATAGATTTAAACCATTCTTTGTATTGAGCAGTATGAACTCACTATTTCTGTGGAATCATAGGAAGGACATTTGGGAACGCTCTTCAGAATATGGAGAAAAAATTATCCTCAGATAAACACCAGAAGGAAGCCTTCTGTGAAACTGCTATGTGTTGTGTGAATTCCACTGGCTGAATTAAGCTTCTCTTTTCATTGAGCAGTTTTCTAACACTGCTTATGTTTAGCGTGAGTAGGGATACGCGGCAGCAGTTTGAGGCTTATAGTGAAAAAGGAAATATGTTCAGTAGAAACTGAAGAGAAGTTTTCGGAGGAACTGCTTTGTGACGTGTCCATTCCACTCACAGTGTTATACCTCTCTTCTCATACAGCATTGGAAAAACCCTTTTGGGGAAAAATTTACCAAGGGATAGCTGGGAGAATATTGATGCTTATTGTGAAAAGAGAAATAGCCTCAGACGAAAACTGGAAAGAAGGCTTCTGTGAAACTGCTCTGTGATATATGTATTAATCTCACATAGATAAAGCTTCCTTTACAGTACACACCTTGGAAACTCTGTCATGGAAGGATCCACGAAGGGATATTCGGGAGCACATTCAGGACTATGGTGAAAAAGGAAATATTTTTAGACAAAAACTGGAAAGAAACTTTCTGTGAATCTGCTTTTTGCTATGTTTATTAATCTCACATAGAAAAAACTTTCTTTACATTACACAGCTTGGTAACTCTGTCATGGATGGATCCCCAAAGGGACATTCGGGAGCACATTCAGGACTATGGTGAAAATGGAAATACCTTCAGATAAAAACTGGATAGAAGCTTTCTGAGAAACTGCTTTGTGATGTGTGCATTCCACTCAAGGAGTTATACCTCTTTTCTCATAAGGCAGTGTTCGAACACTGTTCCTGTAAAACTGAAAAAGTGATATTTTGGAGTGCATTGGAAACTATGGTAAAAAGTGAAATATACTCAAATAAAACCCAGAAAGAGGCGTTCGAAGAAACTGCTCTCTGATATGTGCATTCATTTCACAGAGATAAAGTTTACTCTACATTTCCCAGTTTGGAAACTCTATCTTTGAGAAATCCACGAAGGGATAGTAAGTGGCACCGGAGGCCTTTGGTGAGTAAGGAAATGTCTTCCGTTGAAAACTGGAGAGAAGCTTTCTGAGAAACTGCCTTGTGATATGTGCATTCGTCTCAGGGACTTATACTTCTTTTCTCATAAGGCAGTATTTGAACACTGTTCCTGTAAAACCAAAAAAGTGATATTTCGTAGCACACTGAATACTACAGCAAAAAGTGAAATATCCTCAAATAAAACCCAGAAAGAAGCATTCCAGGAAACTGCTCTCTGATATGTTGATTCATTTCACAGAGTTAAAGCTCACACTACATTTCCCAGTTTGGAAACTCTGTCTTTGAGGAATCTGTGAAGGGATATTAAGTGGCGCCTGGAAACTTGTGGTGAGCAATGAAACGTCTTCCGATCAAAACTGGAGAAAAGCTTTCTGAGCAACTGCTTTGTGATGTGTGTATTCATCTCATAGAGTTAAACCATTCTTTGGATTGGTTAGTTAGAAATCACTGTTTTTGTAGAATCTGAGGAAGGACACGTGGGAATGTTCCTTAGAATATGGAGAAAAATCTATCCTCAGGGAAAATCTAGAAGGAAGCTTTCTGAGAAACTGCTCTGTGTCATCTTAATTTCTCTCAGTCAATAAATCTCTCTTGTCATTGACCAGTTTTCTAACACTGTTTATGTTTAGCATGTGAAGAAATATTCGGGAGTGCTTTGAGGCTTATGGTGGAAAAGGAAATATGTTCAGACTGAAACTGGAGAGAAGCTTTCCGAGGAACTGTTTTGTGACATAAGCATTCCACTCACAGAGTTATACTT
>NW_012110208.1:351566-388592 GCF_000951045.1 Mandrillus leucophaeus | reverse complement strand
GGAAATACCTTCAGATAAAAACTGGATAGAAGCTTTCTGAGAAACTGCTTTGTGATGTGTGCATTCCACTCAAGGAGTTATACCTCTTTTCTCATAAGGCAGTGTTCGAACACTGTTCCTGTAAAACTGAAAAAGTGATATTTTGGAGTGCATTGGAAACTATGGTAAAAAGTGAAATATACTCAAATAAAACCCAGAAAGAGGCGTTCGAAGAAACTGCTCTCTGATATGTGCATTCATTTCACAGAGATAAAGTTTACTCTACATTTCCCAGTTTGGAAACTCTGTCTTTGAGAAATCCACGAAGGGATAGTAAGTGGCACCGGAGGCCTTTGGTGAGTAAGGAAATGTCTTCCGTTGAAAACTGGAGAGAAGCTTTCTGAGAAACTGCCTTGTGATATGTGCATTCGTCTCAGGGACTTATACTTCTTTTCTCATAAGGCAGTATTTGAACACTGTTCCTGTAAAACCAAAAAAGTGATATTTCGTAGCACACTGAATACTACAGCAAAAAGTGAAATATCCTCAAATAAAACCCAGAAAGAAGCATTCCAGGAAACTGCTCTCTGATATGTTGATTCATTTCACAGAGTTAAAGCTCACACTACATTTCCCAGTTTGGAAACTCTGTCTTTGAGGAATCTGTGAAGGGATATTAAGTGGCGCCTGGAAACTTGTGGTGAGCAATGAAACGTCTTCCGATCAAAACTGGAGAAAAGCTTTCTGAGCAACTGCTTTGTGATGTGTGTATTCATCTCATAGAGTTAAACCATTCTTTGGATTGGTTAGTTAGAAATCACTGTTTTTGTAGAATCTGAGGAAGGACACGTGGGAATGTTCCTTAGAATATGGAGAAAAATCTATCCTCAGGGAAAATCTAGAAGGAAGCTTTCTGAGAAACTGCTCTGTGTCATCTTAATTTCTCTCAGTCAATAAATCTCTCTTGTCATTGACCAGTTTTCTAACACTGTTTATGTTTAGCATGTGAAGAAATATTCGGGAGAGCTTTGAGGCTTATGGTGGAAAAGGAAATATGTTCAGACTGAAACTGGAGAGAAGCTTTCCGAGGAACTGTTTTGTGACATAAGCATTCCACTCACAGAGTTATACTTTTCTTCTCATAGAGGAGTGGGTAATCCCTTTTGAAGAAAAAGCTACCAGGGGACATTAGGGAATATATGACCCGCAATGATGAAAAAGGAAATATCCTCAGACAAAAACTGGAAAGAAGCTTTCTGTGAAACTGTTTTGTGATAGATATGTTTATTCATCTCACATAGAGATGAATCTCCGTCATGGATGGATTCGCAAAGGGACATTCATGAGCACATTCAGGGCTATGGCGAAAAAGGAAATATCTTCAGAGAAAAACTGGAGAGAAGCTTTCTGAGAAACTGCTTTGTGATGTGTACATTCAATTCAGGAAGTTATACTTCATTTCTCATAAGACAGTGTTTGAACACAGTTCCTGTAAAACCGAAAAAGTGATATTTCAGAGCACATTGAATACTACGGCAAAAAGTGAAATATGCTCAAATAACATCCATAAAGAAGCGTTGCAAGAAACTACTCTCTGATATGTGCATTCATTTCACAGAGTTAAAGCTTACTCTACGTTGCCCAGTTTGGAAACTCTGTCTTTGAGGAATCTGTGAAGGGATATTAAGTGGCGCCCCGGAGGATTTTGGTGAGCAAGGAAACATCTTCTGATGAAAAGTGGAGAGAAGTTATCTGAGCAACTGCTTTGTGATTTGTGCATTCGTCTCATAGAGTTAGACCATTCTTTGGATTGAACAGTTTGAAATCACTCTTTTTGTGGAATCTGAGGGAGGAAATTTGGGAACACTCCTTAGAATATGGAGGAAAAATATTCTCAGGTAAAATCCAGAAGGAAGCTTTCTGTGAAACTGAAAGAGCTTCTCTCCAGTTTCTAGCTGAAGATATTTCGGCTTTAACCATAAGCCTCAAAGTGCTCCCGAGTATCCCTTAGCTGATTAAACTAGAACAGGATTAAACCACTACTCAATGAAAACAGAAGCTTAACTTTGTGAGTGGAATTCACATGACACACAGCAGTTTCACAGAAAGTTTCCTTCTGGATTTTATGGGACGGTATTTCCTTTTCAGCATATTCTTAAGAGTGTTCCCAAATGTCCTTTCTCAGGTTCCACAGAAAGAGTGATTTCAAACTGTTCAATCCAGAGAATGATTCAACTCTATGAGATGAATACCCACATCACAAAGCAGTTGCTCAGAAAGCTTCTCTCCAGTTTTCAACGGAAGACATTTCCTGCTTGCCACAGGCCTCCGGTCGTCACTTAATATCCCTTTTCAGAATCGTCAAAGACAGACTTTCCAAACTGGGAAATGTAGAGTAAGCTTTAACTCTCTGAAATGAATGCATATGTCAGAGAGTAGTTTCTTGGAACGCTTCTTTCTGTGTTTTATTTCAGGATACATCACTTTTTGCCATCGTTTCCCATGTGCTCTGAAATACTACTTTTTTTCAGTTTTACAGGAACAGTGTTCAAACACTGCCTTATGAGAAAAGAGGTATAACTCCCTGAGTGGAATGCATACATCACAAAGTAATTTCTCAGAAAGCTTCTATCCAGTTTTTATCTGAAGATATGTCCTCTTTCACCATAGGCCTGAATGTGCTCCCGAATGTCCCTTCGTGGATCTGTCCATGACGGAGTTTCCAAACTGTGTAACATAAGAAAAGTTCTAACTATGTGAGATGAATAATTATATCTATCACAAAGCAGTTTCACAGAAATCTTCTTTCCAGTTTTTGTCTGAGGATATTTCCTTTTTCACCATAGCCGTCCCTATACTCTCAAATGTCTCTTGGTAGCTTTTTCTCCAAAAGAGATTCCGGAATCCTCTATGAGAAGAAATGTGTAATTCTGTGAATGGAATGCACACGTCACAAAGCAGTTCCTCAGAAAGCTTCTCTCCAGTTTCTATCTGAAGATATTTCCGTTTTCACCATAAGCCTTAAAGCACTCCCGAATATCCCTTCATGGACTAAACAAAAACAGTGTTATAATACGGCTCAATGAAAAGAGAAGCTTTACTGTGTGAGCGGAATTCACGTGACATAGAACAGTTTCACAGAAAGCTTCCTTGTGGTTTCTATCTGAGGTATTTCTATTTCAGGATATTCTAAAGAGCGTTCCCAAATGTCCTTTCTCAGATTCCACAGAAACAGTGATTTCAAACGACTCAATCCAAAGAATGATTTAACTCTATGAGATGAATACAAATATCACAAAAGAGTTGCTCAGAAAGTTTCTCTCCAATTTTCGATGGAGGACATTTCCTTGCTTGCCACAGGCCTCTGGTTGCCACTTAATATCCCTTCGCAGAATCCTCAAAGACCGACTTCCAAACTGGGAAATGTAGAGTAAGCTTTAACTCTCTGAAATGAATGCACATGCTAGACAGCAGTTTCTTGGAATGCTTCTTTCTGTTTTTTATTGGATGACGTTTCACTTTTTGCCATAGTCTTCAATGTGCTCTGAATATCACTTTTTTAGTTTTACAGGAACAGTGTTCAAACTGTACCTTATGAGAGAAAAGGTATAACTCCCTGAGTGGAATGTACACATCACCAATCAGTTTCTCAGAAAGCTTCTCTCCAGTATTTATCTAACCATATTTCCTTTTTCACCATAGGCCTGAATGAGATCCCGAATATCCCTTTGCAGATCCATCTATGAGGGAGTTTCCAAGCTGTGTAATGTAAAGAAAGCTTTATCTATGTGAGATGAATAAACATAGCAAAAAGCAGATTCACAGAAAGCTTCTTTCCAGTTTTTATCTGAAAATATTTCCTTTTTCACCATAGTCCTGAATATGCAACCGGATGTCCCTTTGTGGATCCATCCATGACAGTTTCCAAGCTGCGTAATGTAAAGAAAGCTTTATCTATGTTAGATGATTACACATATCACAGACCAGTTTCATAGAATGCTTTCTTCCTGTTTTTGTCTTTTCACCATAGGCCTCAGCATGCTCCCGAATATCACTTGGTACCTTTTTCTCCTAAAGGGTTTCCACAATGTTGTAGGAGAAGAGAGGTATAACCCTGTGAGTGGAATGCACACATCACAGAGCAGTACCTCGGAATGCTTCTCTCCACTTTCCATCTGTACATATTTCCTTTTTCACCGTAAGCCTCAAAGCGATCTCGAATATCCCTTCCCATGCTAAACATAAACAGGGTTAGAAAACTGCTCAATGAAAAGAGAGGCTTAATTGAGTGAGAGGAATTAAGATGACACAGAGCAGTTTCACAGAAAGCTTCCTTCTGGATTTTACCTGAGGATATTTCTTTCTCCATATTCTAAGGAACGTTCCCAAATGTCCTTCCACAGAATCCACAAAAACAGTGATTTCAAACTGCTCAATCCAAATATTGATTTAAATTTATGAGATGAATACACACATCACAAAGCAGTTGTTCACAAAGTTTCTCTCCTGTTTTCATCGGGAGACGTTTCCTTGCTCACCAGAAGCCTCCCGGCACCACTTAATATCCCTTCACAGATTCCTCAAAGACAGAGTTTCCAAACTGGGCAACGTAGAGTTAGCTTTATCTCTGTGAAATGGATGCAATATCAGAGAACAGTTTCTTGGAACGCTTCTTTCTGGGTTTTATTTGAGGATATTTCACATTTTATGATAGTCTTCAATGTTCTCTGACATATCACTTTTTTGGTTTTACAGGAACAGTGTTCAAACACTGTCTTATGAGAAATGAGATATAACTCCCTGAGTGGAATGCACATATCACAAAGCAGATTCTCAGAAAGCTTCTCTCCAATTTTTAATCTGAAGATATTTCCTTTTTCACCATTGGTCTTAATGTGCTTCTGAATGTCCCTTCGTGAATCCGTCCATGACGGCATTTCAAAACTGTGTAATAGAAAGAAAGTTTTATCTGTGTGAGATGATTAAACATATCTATCACAAAACAGTTTCACAGAAAGTTTCTTTTCAGTTTTTGTCTGACGATATTTCCTTCTTCACCAAAGCCGTCCATATATTCCCGAATGTCCCCGGTACCTTTTTCTCCAATAAGGATTCCCCAATCCTCTATGAGAATAAAAGTTTAACTCTGTGAGTGGAATGCACATGTCACAAAGCAGCTCCTCGGAAATCTTCTCTCTAGTTTCTATCTGAAGATATTTCCATTTTCACCGTAAGCCTCAAAGTGCTCCTGAGTATCCCTTAGCTGAAAAACAAAAACAGTGTTAGAATACTGCTCAATGAAAACAGAAGCTTAACTGTACGAATGGAATTCACATGACACAGAGCAGTTTCACAGTATATTTCCTTCTGGTTTTTATTGGAGAATATTTCTTTTTCAACATATTCTTTAGAGCATTCCCAAATCTCCTTTCTCAATTTCCACAGAAACAGAGATTTCAAACTGCTCAATCCCAAGAGTAATTTAACTCTATGAGATGAATACACATATCACAAAGCAGTTGCTCAGAAAGCTTCCCTTCAGTTTTCAACAGAAGAGATTTCCTTGCTCATCATAGTCCTCCAGGCTCCACTTAATATCCCTTCACAGATTCCTCAAAGACAGAGTTTCCAAGCTGGGCAATGTAGAGTAAGCTTAAACTCTGTGAAGTTAATTCACATATCAGAGAACCATTTCTTGCAAATCTTCCTCTGGGTTTTATTTGAGGTTACTTCACTTTTCACCACAGTGTTCAATGCACTCCAAAACATCACTGTTTTGCTTTTACAGGAACAGGGCTCAAACACTGCCTTATGAGAAAAGAGGTATAACTCCCTGAGTGGAATGCAGACATCACAAAGCAGTTTCTCTGGAATCTTCTCTCCAGTTTTTATCTGATATTATTTCCTTTTTCACCATAATCCGTAATGTGCTCCCAAATGTCCCTTCACGTATCTCTAAATGACAGTTTCCAAGTTGCATAATGTAAAGAAAGCTTTATCTACGTGTGATGAATAAACATAGCAAAAACCCCATTCACAGAAAGCTTCTTTCCAGTTTTTATATGACGATATTTCATTTTTCACCATAGTCCTGAAGGTGCTCCCAAATGTCCCTTCACGGATCCGTCCATGACAGAGTTTCCAAGCTGTGTAATGTAGAGAAAGCTTTATCCAGTATGATGAATACACATATCACAGAACAGTTTTACAGAAAGCTTCTTTCTGGTTTTTGTCTGATGCTATTTCCCTTTTCAACATAGGCGTCAATATGCTCCTAAATGTCCCTTGGTACCTTTCTTTCCAAAAGAGTTTCCCCCGATGCTGTATGAGAAGAGAAGTATAACACTGTGAGTGGAATGCACACATCACAAAGCAGTTCCTTGGAAAGCTTCACTACAGTTTCGGTCTGAACATATTTCCTTTTCACTATAAGCCTCAAAGTGCTCCAGAATACCCCTTCATATGCTATACATAAACAGTGTTAGAAAACTCCTAAATGAAAATAGAGTCTTAACTGAGCGAGAGGAATTCACACGGCACTTGGCAGTTTCACAGAAAGCTTCCTTCTGGTTTTTATCTGAGGATAGTTCTTTCTTCGTATAGTATAGAGCGTTCCCAAATGTCCTTCCACAGATTCCACAGAAGTAGTGATTTCTAACTGCTCAGTACAAAGAAGGGTTTAACTCTCTCATATGAATACACACATCACAAACAGCTTCTCAGAAAGCTTCTCTCCAGTTTTCATTGGAAGACATATCCTTGTTCACCAAAAGCCTCTGGGCGCCACTTAATATTCCTTCCCAGATATCTCAAAGACAGAGTTTCCAAACTGGGCAACGTAGAATACGCTTTAAATCTGTGAAATGAATGCATATATCAGAGAGCAGTTTCTTGGACCGCTTCTTTCTGGGTTTTATTTGAGGATAGTTCACTTTTTGCCATAGTCCTCAATGCATTCCTAAATATCACTTTTTCGTTTTTACAGGAACAGAGCTCAAACACTGCCTTATGAGAAAAGAGGTATAACTCCCTGAGTGGAATGCACACATCACAAGGCAGTTTCTCAAAAATCTTCTCTCCAGGTTTTATCTGAAGATATTTCCTTTTACACGATAGGCCTGAATGTGCTCCCGAATGTACTTTTGTGGATCCATCCATAATGGAATTTCAAAGCTGTGTAATAGAAAGACAATTTTTTGTATGTGAAATGAATAAACATATCTATCACAAAGCAGTTTCACAGAAAGATTCTTTCCATTTTTTGTCTGAGAATATTTCCTTTTTCACGATAGCAGTCCATATACTCTCGAATGTCTCTTGGTAACTTTCTCTCGAAAAGAGATTCCCCAGTCCTCTAAGCGAAGAAAGGTATAACTCTGTGAGTGGAATGCACACGTCACAAAATAGCTCTTTGGAAAGCTTCTCTCCAGTTTCTATCTGAAGATATTTCGTTTTTCACCATAAGCCTCAAAATGCTAACAAATATCTCTTCACAGACTAAACAAAAACAGTGCTAGAATACTGCTCAATGAAAAGACAAGACGAATTGTGCGAGTGGAATTCACACGACACAGAGCAGTTTCACAGAAAGCTTCCTTCTGGTTTTTATTTAAGGGTATTTCTTTTTCTGCATATTTTAACAATCGTTCCCAAATGTCTTTTCTCATATTCCACAGAAACAGTTATTTCAAACCGCTGAATCCAAGGAATGATTTAACTCTATGAGATGAATACACACATTAGCTGCATAATGTAAACAAAACTTCATTTATGCAAGATGAATAAACATAGCAAAAAGCAGATTCATCGAAAGCTTCTTTCCAGTTTTTATCTGAAGATATTTCCCTTTTCACCGTAGTCCTGAATGTGATCCCAAATGTCCCTTCGTAGATCCTTCCATTACAGTTTCCAAGCTGCATAATGTAAAGAAAGCTTTATCTATGTGAGATACATACACATCTCACAGAGCAGTTTCACAGAAAGCTTATTTTCAGCTTTTGTCTGAGGTTATTTCCGTTTTCACCTTTGGCATCAATATGCTAACGAAACTTTGTGTTGTGTGCATTCCTCTCAGGGAGTTATTCTTTTCTTATAAGGCAGTGTTTGAACACCGTTCGTGTAAAACTGAAAAAGTGATATTTCGGAGCGCATTGAAGACTATGATGAAAAGTTAAATATCCTCAAATAACACCCAGAAAGAAGCGTTCCAAGAAACTGCTCTCTGATATGTACATTTATGTAACAGAGTTAAAGCTTACTCTACATTTCTCAGTTTGGAAACTCTGTGTTTGAGGAATCTGAAAAAGGATACTAAGAGGCGACCGGAGGCCTGTGGTGAGCAAGAAAATGTCCTCCCTTGAAAACTGAAGAGAAGATTTCTGAGTAACAGTTTTGTGATGTGTTTATTCGTCTCATAAAGATACATCATTCTTTGAATTGAGCAGTTTGAAATCACTGTTTCTGTGGAACCTGAGAAAGGACAATTGGGAAAGCTCCTTAGAATATGCTGAAAAATTAACACCTTCAAATAAAAACCAGAAGGAATCTTTCTGTAAAACAGCTCTGTTTCGTGTGAATTCCACTCTCATAGTTAAGCTTCTCTTTTCATTGAGCATTATTCTAATACTATTACTGTTTAGTCTGCGAAGGGATATTCGAGAGTGCTTTGAGGCACACAGTGAAAACGGAAATATTTTCAGGTAGAAACTGTAGAGAAATTTTCCGAGGAGCTGCTTTGTGACGTTTGCATTCAACTCACAAAGTTATACCTTTCTTCTCATAGAGGATTGGGGAATCCCTTTTGGAGAAAAAGCTACCAAGGGACATTTGGGAGTACATGGACGGCTATGGTGAAAAAGGAAGTATCCTCAGACAAAAATTGGAAAGAGGCTTTTTGTGAAACTGTTTTGTGATAGATATGCTTATTCATCTCACATAGATAAAACTTTCTTTCTATTATGCAGTTTGGAAACTCCGTCATGGATGGATCCGTGAAAGGCTATTCGGGAGCGCATTCAGGACTATAGTGAAAAAGGAAATATGTTCAAATAACAACTGTAAAGAAGCTTTCCGTATATTTGTTTTTTGTGGTGTTTGTTTATCTCACAGATAGGCTTTCTTTACATTATGCAGCTTGGAAACTCCTTCATGGACAGATCCGTGAAGGGACATTCGGGTGCAGTTTCAGCACTATGGTGAAAAAGGAAATATCTTCAGATAAGAACTGGAGGGAAGCTTCCTGAGAAATTGCTTTGTGATGTGTGCATTCCACTCAGGGAGTTGTACCTCTATTCTCATTAGGCAGTGTTTTAACACTGTTCCTGTAAAACCGAAAAAGTGATATTTCGGAGTGCGTTGAAAACTATGGCGAAAATTTAACTATCCTCAAATAAAAACGAGAAAAAAAGTTACAAGAAACTGCTCTCCGATATGTGCATTCAGTTCACAGAGTTAAAGTTTGCTCTACATTGCCCAGTTTGGAAACTCTGTCTTTGAGTAATCTGCAAAGGAATATTTAGTGGCGAGCCTAAGTCTGTGATGAGCAAGGAACATCTTCTGTTGAAAACTGGGGAGAAGCTTTGTGAGCAACTGCTTTGTAACTTTCCTAGTCATCTCATAGAGTTAAATCATTCTTAGGATTGAGCAGTTTGAAATCACTGTTTCTGTGGAATCTGAGGAAGGATATTTGGGAATGCTCTTTAGAATATGGAGAAAGAAATATCCTCAGATAAAAACCAGAAGGAAGCTTTCTGTGAAACTGCTATGGGTAGTGTGAATTCCTCTCACTCAGTTAAGCTTCTCTTTTCATTGAGCAGTTTTCCAACCCTGTTTTTGTTTAGCGTGTGAAGGGATATTCAGGAGCGCTTTGAGGCTTTCAGTGAAAAGGAAATATGTTCAGACCGAAACTGTGGAGAAGCTTTCTGAGTAGCTGCTTTGAGACATGTGCATTCCACTCACAGTGTTATACCTCTCTTCTCATATGGCATCGGGGAAGCCCTTTTGGAGGAAAAGGTACCAAGGTATGTTGGGGAGCATATTGACGCCTATGGTGAAAAAGGAAATAGCTTCAGACAAAAAGAGAAAAAAAGTTTTCTGTGAAACTGCTCTATACTATGTGTATTCATCTCACATAAGTCAAGCTTTCATTACATTATGCAGCTTGGAAACTCTGTCATGGATAGATTTGTGAAGGGACATTCAGGAACACATTCAGGATACGTTAAAAAAGGAAATATCAACAGATAAAAACGGCAAAGAAGCTTTCCATGCACCTGCTTTTTGCTATGTGTATTAATCTCACATACATAAAGCTTTTTTATGTTACGCAGCTGGTAATTAAGTCATGGACTGATCCGAGAAGGGACATTTCGGAGCACATTCAGGATTCTGGTAAAAAAGGAAATACCTTCAGATAAAAACTGGAAAGAAGCATTGTGTGAATCTGCTTTTTGCTATGTTTATTCATTTCACATAGATAAAGCTTTCTTTACATTATGCAGCTTTGATACTCCGTGATGAACTGATCCGCGTAGGGACATTCAGAAGAACACTCAGGACCATGGTGAAAAAGGAAATATCTTCAGATTAAAACTGGAGAGAAGCTTTCTGAGAAACTGCTTTTTGATGTGTTTATTCCACTTAGGGAGTTTTACCTCTTTTCTCATAAGGCAATGTTTGAAAACTGTTCCTGTAAAACCGAGAAAGTGGTAATTTGGGGCACATTGAAGACTATGGTGGAAAGTGAAATATCCTCAAATAAAACCTAGAAAGGAGCTTTCCAAGAAACTACTCTGTGATATGTGCATTCATCTCACAGAGTTAAAACTTACTGTATATTGTCCAGTTTGGAAACTCTGTGTTTGAGGAATCTGCAAAGGGATATTAAGTGGTGCCCAGAGGCCTGTGTTGAGCAAGGAAATGTCTTCCATTGAAAACTGGAGAGACGCTTTCTGAGCCACTGCTTTGGAATGTGTGTATTCATCTCATAAAGTTAAATCACTCTTTGGATTGTGCAGTTTGAAATCACTGTTTCTGTGGAACCTGAGAAAGGACATTTGGGAACGCTCCTTAGAATATGCTGAAAAAGAAATACCCTCAGATAAAAATCAGAAGGAAGCTTTCTGTGAAACTGCTCTGTCTCGTGTGAATTCCACTCACTCCTTCAGTTTTTCATTTCATTGAACAGTATTCTAACACTGTTTTTGTTTAGTCTGTGAAGGGAATTTCGTGGGCACTTTGAGGCTTATGGTGAAAATGGAAATATCTTCAGATAGAAACTGGAGACAAGTTTTCCGAGGAGCTGCTTTGGGGTGTGTGCACTTCACTCAAAGAGTTATAGCTTTCTTCTCATAGAGGATTGGGGAATCCCTTTTGGAGAAAAAGCTACCATGGGACATTCGGGAGTATATGAATGGCTATGATTAAAAAGGAAATATCGTCAGACAAAAACTGCAAAGAAGCCTTCTGTGAAACTGCATTGTGATAGACATACTTATTGATCTCACATAGATAAAACCTTCTTTATATTACGCAGTATGGAAACTCCGTCATGGACAGTTCCACGAAGGGACATTCAGGAGCACATTCAGACCTATGGTGAAAAAGGAAATATCTTCAGATAAAAACGGAGGAGAAACTCTGAGAAACTGCTTTGTGATGTGTGCAATCAACTCAGGGAGTTATACCTCTTTTGTCATAAGCCAGTGTTTAAACACTGTTCCTATAAAACAGAAAAAGTGCTATTTCGGAGCACTTTAAAGACTATGACGAAAAGTGAACTATCCTCAATTAAAACCCAGAAAGAACGGTTCCGAGAAAATGCTCTCTTATATATGCATTTATTTCACATAAATTAAGCTTAGTCTAAGTTGTCCAGTTTGGAAACTCTCCCTTGAGGAATCTACCAAGGGATATTAACTGGCACCCAGAGGCCTGAGGTGAGCAAGGAAATGTCTTCCGTTGCAAACTGGAGACAAGCTTTCTGAGCAACTGCTTTGTGACGTGTGTATTCATATCACAGAATTAAATCATTCTTTGGATTGAGCAGTTTGAATTCAGTGTTTCTATGGAATCTGAGGAAGGACATTTGGGAACGCTCTCTAGAATATGGAGAAAGAAATAGCCTAAGATAAAAACCAGAAGGGAACTTTCTGTGAAACTGCTCTGTGTTGTGTGAATTCCTCTCGCTCATTTAAGCTTCTCTTTTCACTGAGCTGTTTTCAATCACTGTTTACGTTTTAGCCTGTGAAGGGATATACGGGAGTTCTTTGAGGCTTACGGTGAAAAAGGAAATATGTTCAGATAGAAACTGGAGAGAAGCTTTCTGAGGAACCACTTTGTGATGTGTGCATTTTAATCACAGTGATACACCTCTCTTCTCAGACAGCATTTGGGAAACCCTTTTGGGGAAAAAGGTACCAAGGGATGTTCGGGGGCATATTAACGAATATGATGAAAAGGGAAATAGACTCAGACTAAAACTGGAAAGAAGCTTTTTGTGACACTGCTCTATGATATGTGTATTCATCTCACATATCTAAAGCTTTCTTGACATTACGCAGCTTGGAAACTCAGTCATGTACGTATCCACAAAGGGACATTCGGGAGCACATTCAGGAGTATGGTGAAAAAGGAAATAGCTTCAGATTAAAAACTGGAAAGAAGCTTTCTGTGAATCTGCTTTTTGCTATGTTTATTCATCTCACATTGATAAAGCTTTCCTTACACTGCACAGCTTGGAAACTCTGTCATGAACGGATCTGTGAAGGAATATTTGGGGGTACATTCAGGCCTATGTTGAAAATGGAAATATCTTCAGACTAAAACTGGAGAGAAGCTTTCTGAGAAAGTGCTTTGTGACGTGTGCATTCCACTCAGGGAGTTGTACCTCTTTTCTAATAGGGTAGTGTTTGAACACTGTTCCTGTAAAACCAAAAAAGTGATATTACGGAGTGCATTGAAGACTATGGCGAAAAGTGAAATATTCTCAAATAAAACCCAGAAAGAAGCATTCCAAGAAACTGCTCTCTAATATGTGCATTCATTACACAGAATTAAAGTTTACTCTACATTACCGTTTTGGAAACTCTGTTTTTGAGGAATCTGCAAAGGGATATTAAGGGGCTCCCAGAGGCCTGTTTTGAGCAAAGAAATGTCTTCCATTGAAAACTGAAGAGAAGCTTTCTGACCACTTGCTTTGTGATGTCTGCGTTATTCTCATAGAGATAAATCATTCTTTGGATTGAAGGGTTTGAAATCATTGTTTCTATGGAATCTGAGGAAGGACATTTGAGAACACTCCTTAGAATATGGAGAACGAAATATCCTCAGATAAAAACCGGAAGGAAGATTTCTGTGAAACTGCTGTGTGCTGTGTGAATTCCTATCCCTCAGTTAAGCTTCTCTTTTCATTGAGCAGTTTTGTAACATTGTTCATGTTTAGCATATGAAGGTATACACGGAAGTACTTTGAGGCTTATGGTGAAAAAGGAAATATGTTCAGATAGAAACTGGAGAGAAGCTTTCCACGGAACGGCATTGTGATGTGTGCATTGCACTCACAGCATTATACCTCTCTTCTCATACAGTATCGGAGAAACACTTTCTGTGATACTGTTCTGTGATATGTGTATTCATCTCATATAGATAAAGCTTTCTCTACATTACACAGCTTGGAAAGTCTGTCATGGATGAATTCATGAAGGGATATTCGGGAGCATATTGAGGAATATGTTGTAAAAGGAAATATCTTCAGATAAAAACTGGAAAGAAACTTTCTGTGAATCTGCTTTTGTTATGTTTATTCATCTCACATAGATATAACTTTGTTTATATTATGAAGTTTGGAAAATCTGTCATGGACGGATCAGGATGGGATATTCGAAAGTGCATTCAGTCCTATGGTGAAAAAGGAAATTTCTTCAGAAAAGAAATGGAGAGAAGCTTTTTGAGAAACTACTTTGTGATGTGTGCATTCCATTTAGGGAGTTTTACCTATTTTCTCATAAGGCAGTGTTTGAACACTGTTCCTGTAAAAGGAAAAAGTGATTTTTCAGAGCACATTGAAGACTCTGGTGAAAAGTGATATATCCTCAAATAAAGCCCAGATAAAAGTGTTCAAAGAAACTGCTCTTGGATATGTGCATTCATTTCACAGAGGTAAAGCTTACTCTACGTTACCCAGTTTGTAAATTCTGTCTTTCAGTAATCTGCGAAGGGATATTAAGTGGTGCCCAGAGGCCTGTGGTGAGCAAGGAAATGTCTTCCGATGAATAATGGAGAGAACTTTCTGAGCAACTGCTTTGTGATGGGTGTATTCATCTCACAGAGTTAAATCATCTTTTGGATTGAACAGTTTGAAATCACTGCTTCTGTGGAATCTGAGGAGGGACATTTTGGAAAGATCTTTAGAATATGGAGAAAGAAATAACCTCAGATAAAACCAGAAGGAAGCTTTTTGTGAAACTGCTGTGTGTCGTGTGAATTCCTCTCGCTCAGTTAAGCTTCTCTTTTCATTGAGCACTTTTCTAACATTGTTCGTGTTTAGCATACGAAGGGATAAATGGGAGCGCTTTGAGGCTTACGGTGAAAAAGAAAATATGTTCAGATAGAAACTAGATAGAAGCTTTCCGCAGAACTGCATTGTGATGTGTAATTTCCACTCACAGTGTTATAACTCTGTTCTCATACAGCATCGGGGAAACCCTTTCTCTGTTACTGTTCTGTGTTATGTGTATTCATCTCACATAGATAAACCTTTCTCTACATTATGCAGCTTGGAAACTCTATCATGGATGAATCCACGAAGGGACATTCGGGAGCACATTCAGGACTATGTTGAAAGATGAAACATCTTCAGATAAAAACCGGAAAGAATCTTTCTGTGAATCTGCTTTTTGCTATGTTTATTCATCTCACGTAGAGAAAAGGTTCTTTGTATTATGCAGGTTAGTAACTCCATCATGGACGGATTCATGAAGGGACGTTCTGGAGCACATTCAGGCCAATGGTTAAAAATGAAATACCTTCAGATAAAAACTGGGGAGAAGATTTCTGAGAAACTGCTTTGTGATGCGTGCATTCCACTCAGGGAGTTATAACTCTTTTCTCAGAAAGCAGTGTTTAAATACTGTTCTTCTAAAACCGAAAAGTGATTATTTCGGAGCGCATTGAAGACTATAGTGAAAAGTGAAATATTCTGAAATAAAACCCAGAAAGAAGCGCTCCAAGAAACTGCTCTCTGACAAGTGCATTCATTTCAGAGAGTTAAAGCATACTCTACATTTCCCAGTTTGGAACGTCTGTCTTTGATGATTTTATGAAAGGATATTAAGTGGTGACCGGAGACCTGTGGCGAGCAAGGAAATGTCTTCCGTTGAAAACTGGAGGAAGCTTTCTGAGCAACTGCTTTGTGATGTGTGTATTCATCTCATAGAGTTAAATCATTCTTTGGATTAAGCAGTTTGAAATCACTCTTTCTGTGGAACCTGAGAAAGGACATTTGGGAACATTCTTTAGAATATGTTGGGGGAAAAAACACCCTCTGATAAAAACCAGAAGGAAACTTTCTGTGAAACTGCTCTGTGTCATGTTAATTCCACTAGCACTGTTAAGCTTCTGTTTTCGCTGAGCAGTATTCTAACACTGTCTTAGTTAAGTCAACTAAGGGATACTCAGGAGAGCTTTGAGTCTTATGGTGAAAACGGAAATATCTTCAGATAGAAACTGGAGAGAAGATTTCTGAGGAGCTGCTTTGTGAAGTGTGCATTCCGCTCACTGAGTTACACTTTTCTTCTCATAGAGGATTGGGGAATCCCTTTTGGAGAAAAAACCACCAGGGGACATTCGGGAGTATATGGACAGCTATGGTGAAAAAGGAAATATCCTCAGACAAAAACGGGAAAGAAGCTTTCTGTGAAACTGCTTTGTGATAGATATGTTTAATCATCTAACATAGATAAAACTTTCTTTCTATTATGCAGTTTTGAAACGCCATCATGGACGGATTCACCAAGGGACTTTCGGGAGCATCTTCAGGCCTATGGTGAAATAGGAAATATCTTCAGATAAAAACTAGAGAGAAACTTTCTGAGAAACTGCTTTGTGATGTGTGCATTCCACTCAGGGAGTTATTCCTCTTTTCTCATAAGGCAGTGTTTGAACACTGTTCCTGCAAAACCTAAAAAGTGATATTTCAAAACGCATTGAAGACTATGGAGAAAAATGAAATATTCTCAAATAAAACCCAGACGGAAGCGTTCCAAGAAACTGCTCTCTGACATGTGCATTCATTTTACAGAGTTAAAGCTTACTCTACGTTGCCCAGTTTTGAACGTCTGTCTTTAAGGAATCTGTGAAGGGATATTAAGTGGCGCCTGGAGGCTTGTGGTGAGCAAGGAAATGACTTTCGATGAAAACTGGAGAGAAGTTTCTGAGCAACTACTTTGTGATGTGTATATTCGTCTCATAGAGTTAAACCATTCTTTGGATTGAGCAGTTTGAAATCACTGTTTTTGTGGAATCTGATTAAAGACACTTGGGAACGTTCCTTAGAATATGGAGAAAGAAATATCCTCAGGTAAAATCCAGAAGGAAGTTTTCTGTGAAACTGCTCTCTGTCGTCTTAATTCCCCTTGCTCATAAGCCTCTCTTTTCACTGAGCAGTTTTCTAACCCTATTTATGTTTAGCGTGTGAAGGGATATTCGGGAGTGCTTTGAGACTTATGGTGAAACAGGAAATATCTTCAGATAGAAACTGGAGAGAAGCTTTCCAAGGAGCTGCTTTGTGACGTGTGCATTCCACTCACAGAGTTATATGTTTTTTCTCATAGAGGATTATGAAATCCCTTTTGGAGAAAAAGCTACCAAGGGACATTCACCTTATGGGGGGCTATGATGAAAAAGGAAATATTCTCAGGCAAAAACTGAAAGGAAGCTTTCTTTGTAAAGGTTTTGTGATATGTTCATGCATCTCACATAGATAAAACTTTCTTTACATTATACAGCTTGGAAACTCCGTCATGGATGGATCCTTGAAGGGATATTCGGGATCACATTCGGGCCTATGGTGAAAAAGGAAATATCATCAGATAAAAACTGGATAGAAGATTTCTGAGAAACTGCTTGGTGATGTGTGCATTCCACTCAGGGAGTTGTACCTTTCTTGTCATTAGATACTGTTTTAACACTGTTCCTGGAAAACCAAAAAAGTGATATTTCCGACCTCATTGAAGACTATGGGAAAAAGTGAAATATTCTCAAATAAAACCGTGACAGAAGCGTTCCAAGAAATTGCTCTCTGATATGTGCATTCATTTCACAGAGTTAAGGCTTACTCTACTTTGCCTAGTGTGGAAAATATCTCTTTGAGGAATCCGTGAAGGGATATTAAGTGGGGCCAGGAGGCTTGTGGTGAGCAAGGAAACGACTTCCGATGAAAACTGGAGAGAAGCTTTCTGAGTAACTGGTTTGTGATGTGTGTATTCGTCTCATAGAATTAAATCATTCTTGACTGAGCAGATTAAAATCATTGTTTTTGTGGAATCTGAGGAAGGACATTTGGGAACATTCCTTAGAATATGGAGAAACAAATATCCTCGGGTAAAATCCAGAAGGAAGCTTTCTGTGAAACTGCTCTGTGTCATCTTAATTCCCCTCGCTCAGTAAGCCTCTCTTTTCACTGAGCAGTTTTCTAACCCTATTTATGTTTAGCGTGTGAAGGGATATTTGGGAGTGCTTTGAGACTTATGGTGAAACAGGAAATATCTTTAGATAGAAACTGGAGAGAAGCTTTCCAAGAAGCTGCTTTGTGACGTGTGCATTCCACTCACAGAGTTATATGTTTTTTCTCACAGAGGATTATGAAATCCCTTTTGGAGAAAAAGCTACCATGGGACATGCAAAACATGGAGGGCTACAGTGAAAAAGGAAATATTCTCAGGCAAAAACTGAAAGGAAGTTTTCTGTGTAAACGTTTTTTGATAGATATGTTTATGCATCTCACATAGATAAAACTTTCTTTACATTATGCAGCTTGGAAACTCTGTCATGGAAGGATCCGCGAAGGGATATTCGGGATCACATTTGGGCCTATGGTGAAAAAAAAAAAATATATGTTCAGGTAGAAACTGGAGAGAAGTTTTCTGAGAAACTGCTTGGTGATGTGTGCATTCCATTCAGGGAGTTATACCTTTTTTCTCATAAGGCAGTGTTTGAACATTGTTCCTGTACAACTAAAAAAGTGATATTCAGAGCACATTGAAGACTATGGCGAAAACTGAAATGTCATCAAATAAAACCCTGAAAGAAGCATTCCAAGAAACTACTCTCTGACTTGTCCATTCATTTCACAGAGTTAAAGCTTACTCTACATTTCCCAGTTTGGAAAGTCTGCCTTTGAGGATTCTGCAAAGGGATATTAAGTGGCAACCCGAGACCTGTGGCGAGAAAGGAAATATCTTCCATTGAAAATTGGAGAGAAGCTTTCTGAGCAACTCTTTTGTGATGTGTGCTCTCATCTCACAGAGTTAAATCATTCTTTGAATTGACCAGTTTGAAATCACTGTTTCTGTGGAATCTGAGAAAGGTCATTTGGGAACGCTCTTTAGAATATCCTCAAAAAGAAATAACCTCAGATAGAAACCAGAAGGAAACTTTCTGTGAAACTACTCTGTGTCACGTGAATTCCGCTTGCACAGTTAAGCTTCTGTTTTCATTGAGTAGTATTCTAACACTGTTTTTGTTTAGTCTGTGAAGGGATATTCGAGAAGGCTTTGAAGCTTATGGTGTAAAAGCGAATATCTTCAGATAGAAACTGGAGAGAAGCTTTCTGAGGAGCTGCTTTGTGATGTGTGCATTCCACTCACAGAATTATACCTTTCTTCTCATAGAGGATTGGGGAATCACTTTTGGAGGAAAAGCTACCAGGGGACATTCAGGAGTACATGGACATCTATGGTGAAAAAGGAAATATCCTCAGACAAAAACTGGAAAGAAGCTTTCTGTGAAACTGTTTTGTGATAGATATGCTTGTTCATCTCACTTACATAAAACTTTCCTTATATTTTGCAGTTTGGAAACTACATCATGGAAGGATCCACGAAGCGACATTCGGGAGTACATTCAGGCCTATGGTGAAAAAGTAGGTGTCTTTAGATTAAAACTGGATAGAAGTTTTCTGAGAAACTGCTTTGTGATGTGTACATTCCACTCAGGGATTTATACCTCTTTTCTCATAAGGCAGTGTTTGAACACTGTTCCTGTAAAACCAAAAAAATAATATTTCGGAGTACATGGAAGACTATGGTGAAAAGTGAAATGTCCTGAAATAAAACCCAGAAAGAAGAGTTCCAAGAAACTGCTCTCTGATATGTGCATTCATTTCAGAGAGTTAAAGCTTAATCTACATTTCCCAGTTTGGAAAGTCTGTTTTTGAGGATTCTGTGAAGGGATGTTAAGTGGCAACCGTGTGCCTCTGGCGAGCTAGGAAATGTCTTCCATTGAAAACTGGAGAGAAGTTTTCTGAGCAACTGCTTTCTGATGTGTGTATTCATCTCACAGAGTTAAATCATTCTTTGGAATGAGCTATTTGAAATCACTCTTTCTGGGAACCTGAGAAAGGACATTTGGGAACCTCTTAAGAATGTGCTGAAACAGAAATACCCTCCGATAAAAACCAGAAGAAAGCTTTCTGTGAAACTGCTCTGTGTCATGTGAATTCCACTCACACAGTGAAGCTTCTGTTTTCATTTAGCAGTATTCTAACACTGTTTTAGTTTAGTCAGCTAAAGGATACTCGAGAGTGCTTTGAGGCTTATGGCGAAAACGGAAATATCTTCAGATAGAAACTTGAGAGAAGCTTTCTGAGGAGCTTCTTTGTGACGTGTGCATTCTACTCACAGAGTTATAATTTTCTTCTCATAGAGGATTGTGGAATCCCTTTTGGAGGAAAAACTACTAGGGGACATTCGGGAGTATATGGATGTCTATGGTGAAAAAGGAAATATTCTCAGACAAAACCTGGAAAGAAGCTTTCTGTGAAACTGCTTTGTGACAGATATGTTTATTCATCTCACATAGATAAAATTTTCTTTCTATTTCTCAGTTTTGAAATTCCATCATGGACGAATTTGCGAAGGTACATTCGGGAGCACATTCACGCCTATGGTGAAATAGGAAATATCTTCTGATAAAAACTGGAGAGAAGATTTCTGAGAAACTACATTGTGATGTGTGCATTCCACTTAAGGAGTCATAGCACATTGAAGACTGTGGGAAAAAGTGGAATGTCGTCAAATAAAACCCAGAAAGAAGCATTCCAAGAAACTGCTCTCATGTGAGACATGTCCATTCATTTCACAGAGTTAAAGCCTACTCTACCTTTCCCAGTTTTTAAAGTCTGTCTTTGAGGATTCTGCGAAGGGACATTAAGTGGCAACCGGAGACCTGTGACGAGTAAGGAAATGTCTTCCATTAAAAATTGGAGAGAAGTTTTCTGAACAACTCTTTTGTAATGTTTGTATTCATCTCATAGAGGTAAATCATTCTGTGGATTGAATAGTTTGAAATCACTGTTTCTGTGGAATCTGAGAAAGGTCATTTGGGAACGCTCTTTAGAATATCCTGAAAAAGAAATAACCTCAGATAGAAACCAGAAGGAATCTTTTTGTGAAACCACTCTGTGTTGCTTGAATTCCACTCACACAGTTAAGCTTCTCTTTTCATTGAGCAGTATTGTAACACTGTTTTTGTTTAGTCTGCGAAGGAATATTCGGGAGCACTTTGAGGCTTTAGGTGAAAAAGGAAATATCTTCAGATAGAAACAGGAGAGAAGCTTCCCGAAGAGCTGCTTTGGGTGTGTGCATTCCACTCACAGAATTATACCTTTCTTCTCATAGAGGATTGGGAAATTCCTTTTGGAGAACAAGCTACCAGGGGACATTCAGGACTATATGGACGGCTATGGTGAAAAAGGAAATATCCTCAGACAAAAACTGGAAAAAATTTTCTTTCTGAATTTTCTTTCAGTTTCTGTGAAACTGCTTTGTGATAGATATGTTTATTTATCTCACATAGATAAAACTTCCCTTATGTTACACAGTTTGGAAATTCTGTCATGGATGAATCCACGAAGGGACATTCTGGAGCACACTCAAGCCTACAATGAAAAAAAGTGATATCTTCAGATAGAAACTGGATAGAAGCTTTCTGAGAAACAGCTTTGTGATGTGCGCGTTCCGCTCAGGGAGTTATACTTCTTTCTTCGTAAGGCAGTGTTTGAACACTTTTCCTGTAAAACTGAAAAAGTAATATTTCAGAGTGCATGGAAGACTATGGCAAAAAGTGAAATATCCTGAAGTAAAACCCAGAACAAAGCGTTCCAAGAAACTCCTCTCTGACATATGCATTCATTTCAGGGAGTTAAAGCTTACTCTACATTTCCCAATTTGGAGTTTGTGTTTGACGATTCTGTGAATGGATATTAAGTGGCGACCGGAGGTATGTGGTGAGCAAGGAAATGTCTTCTGTTGAAATGTGGAGAGAAGCTTTCTGAGCAACTACTTTCTGATGTGTGTTTTCATCTCATAGAGTTAAATCATTCTTTGGAATGAGCTGTTTGAAATCACTCTTTCTGGGGAACCTGAGAAAGGACAATTGGGAATGCTTTTAAGAATGTGCTGAAACAGAAATACCCTCCGATAAAAGCCAGAAGGAAGCTTTCTGTGAAACTGCTCTGTGTCATGTAAATTCCACTCACACAGTTAAGCTTCCTCTTTCATTGAGAAGAATTCTAACACTCTTTTACTTTAGTCTGCTAAAGGATACTCAAGAGTGCTTTGAGGCTTATGGTGAAAACGGAAATATATTCAGATAAAAACTGGAGAGAAGCTGTCCAATGGGCTGCTTTGTGACGTGTGCGTTCCACTCACAGAATTATACCTTTCTTCTCATGGTGGATTGCGGAATACCTTTTGGAGAAAAAGCTACCAGGGAACATTCGGGAGTATATGGACGGCTATAGTGAACAGGATATATCTTCAGACAAAAACTGGAAAGAAGATTTCTGTGAAACTGCTTTGTAATAGATGTTTGTTCATCTCACATAGATAAAACGTTCCTTATATTACGCAGTTTGGAAACTCCATCATGGTCGGTTTCGTGAAGGGACATTCAGGAGCACATTCAGGCCAATGGTGAAAAAGAAAATATCTTCAGATAAAAACTGGAGAGATGTTTTCTGAGAAACTGCTTTGTGAAGTGTGCATTCCACTCAGGGAGTTGTACCTCTTTCTCATAAGGCAGTGTTTGAACACTGTTCCTGTAAAACTGAAATGTGATATTTCAGAGCGCATTGAAGACTATGGTGAAAAGTGAAATATCTTTAAATAAAACCCAGAAAGAAGTGTTCCAAGAAACTGCTCTCTGATATGTGCATTCATTTCACAGAGTTAAAGCTTACTTTATGATGTCCAGTTTGGAAACCCTGTCGTTGAGGAATCTGTGAAGGGATATTAAGTGGCGCCCAGAGGCCTGTGATGAACAAGGAAATGTTTTCTAATGAAAACTGGAGAGAAGCTTTGTGAGTAATTGCTTTGTGATGTGTGTATTCATCTCATACAGTTAAATCATTCTTTGGATTGAGTAGTTTCAAATCACTCTTTCTGTGGAATCTGAGGAAGTACATTTGAGATCAGTCTTTAAAATATGGAGAAGTCATCCGATTAAAAACCAGAAGGAAGCTTTCTGTGAAACTGCTATGTGTCTTGTGAATTCCTCTCACTCAGTTAAGATTCTCTGTTTACTGAGCAGTTTTCTAACACTGTTTAGGTTTAGTGTGCAAAGGGATATTCAGGAGCGCTTTCAGGCTTAGGAGGAAAAAGGACATATGTTCAGATAGAAAATGGAGAGAAGCTTTCTGTGGAACTGCTTTGTGATGTGTGCATTCCACTCACAGTGATATACCTCTCTTCTCATACAGCATCAGGTAAACGCTTTTGGAAAAAAAGGTACCAAGGGATATTCAGGAGCATACTGATGCCTGTGGTGAAAAGCGAAGTAGCCTCAGACAAAAACTGGAAAGAAGCTTTCTGTGAAACTGCTCTGTGATATGTGTATTCATCGATCATAGATAAAGCATTCTTTACATTACGCAGCTTGGAATCTCTGTCATGGACGGATCTGTGAATGGACATTAGAGAGCATATTCATTACTATGGTGAAAAAGGTAATATCTTCAGATAAAAATGGAAAGAAGCTTTCTGTGAATCTGCTTTTGCTATGTTTATTTATCTCACATGGATAAAGCTTTCTTTACACTACATAGCCTGAAAACTCCATCATGGACGGATCCGCAAAGAGACATTCGAGATCACATTCAGGCCTATGGTGAAAAAGGAAATATCTTCAGATAAAAACTGGAGAGAAGCTTTCTGAGAAACTACTTTGTGATGTGTGGATTCCACTCACGGAGTTATACCTCTTTTCTCATAAGGTAGTGTTTGAACACTGTTCCTGTAAAACCAAAAAAGTGATACTTTGGAGTGCATTGAAGACTACGGCAAAAAGTGAAATATCCTCAAATAAAACCAGAAAGAAGTCTTCCCAAAAGCTGCTCTCTGACATGTGCATTCATTTCACAGAATGAATGCATACTCTACATTGCCCAGTTTGGAAACTCTGTCTTTGAGGAATCTGTGAAAGGATATGAAGTGTCGCCCAGAACTCTGTGTGAGCAAGGAAATGACTTCAGTTGGAAACTGGAGAGAAGCTTTCTGAGCAACTGCTTTGTGACCTGTGTATTCATCTCATGGACTTAAATCATTCTTTGAATTGAGCAGTTTGAAATCACTGTTTCTGTGGAACCTGAGAAGGAATGTTTGAGAATGCTCTTTACAATATGCTGAAAAAGAAATACCCTCAGATAAAAACCAAAAGTAAGCTTTCTGTGAAACTGCAATGTTTTGTGTGAATTTTTCTTGCTCAGTCAAGCTTCTCTTTAAATGAGCACCATTCTAACACTGTTTGTGTTTAGTGTATGAACGGATATTTGGAAGTACTGTGAGGCTCATGATGAAAAAGGAAATATGTTCAGATAGAAAATGGAAGAGAAGCTTTCTTAGGAACTGTTTTGTGGTGCGTGCATTCCACTCACAGTGTTATACCTGTCTTCTCATACAGCATCGGGGAAACCCTTCCGAAGAAAAGGTACCAAGTGACATTCAGGAGCATATTGACGCCTATGGTGAAAAGGGAAATAGTCTCAGACAAAAACTGGAAAGAAGCTTTCTGTGAAACTGCACCATGATATGTGCATTCATCTCACGTATATAAACTTTCTTTACAATACGCAGCTTGGAAACTCTGCCATGGATGGATCCGCAAAGGGACATTCAGGAGCACATTCAGGACTATAGTGAAAAAGGAAATATCTTCAGCTAAAAACTGGAAAGAAGCTTTCTGGGAATCTACCTTTTGCTATGTTTATTCAGTGCACATATATAAAGCTTTCTTTACATTACACAGCCTGGAAACTCCGTCATGGACGGATCCGCGAAGGGATATTCAGGATCACATTCGGGCCTAGGGTGAAAAACGAAATATCATCAGATAAAAACTGGAGAGAAGCTTTCTGAGAAACTGCATTGTGATATGTGCATTCCACTCAGGGAATTACACTTCTTTTCCCATAAAGCAGTGTTTGAACACTGTTCCCGTAAAACTGAAAAAATGATATTTTGTAGTGCCTTGAAGGCTATGCAAAAAGTGAATAATAAGCAAATAAAACCAAGAAAGAAGCGTTCCAAAAATCTGTTCTGTGATATGTGCATTCATTTCACAGAGTTAAAGCTGGCACTACATTGTCATGTTTGGAAACTCTGTCTTTCAGGAATCTGCAAAGGGGTAGTAAGTGACACCCGGAGGCCTATGTTGAGCAAGGAAATGTCTTCTGTTCAAAATTGAAGAGAATCTTTCTGAGCAACTACTTTGTGATGTGTCTATTCATCTCATAGAGTTAAATCATTCTTTGGATTGAGCAGGTTGAAATCACTGTTTCGGTGGAACCTGAGAAAGGACATTTGGGAACACTCTTAAGAATATGCTAAAAAAGAAAGATCCTCAGATAAAAACCAGAAGGAGGTATTCTGTGAAACTGCTCTGTGTCTTGTGAATTCCACTGGTACAGTTAAGCTTCTGTTTTCATAGAGCAATATTCTAACACTGTTTTAGATTAGCCTCCTAAAGGATATTCGGGAGCACTTTGAGGATTATGGTAAAAGCGGAAATATCTTCAGATCGAAACTGGAGAGAAGCTTTCAGAGGAGCTGCTTTTGATGTGTGCATTCCACTCACAGAATTATACCTTTCTTCTCATACCTTGGTTTCTCCAAAAGGAGAAACCATTTTGGAGAATGAGGAACGAAGGGATAACTGGGAGCATATTGATGCCTACGGTGAAGAGGGAAATAGCCTCAGACAAAAACTGGAAAGAAGCTTTTTGTGAAACTGCTCTGTGCTATATGTACTCATCTCACATGGATAAAGCTTTCTTTACATTATGCAGCTTGGAAACTCTGTCATGGACGGATCCATGAAGGGACATTCAGGAGCACATTCAGGACTACGATGAAAACTGAAAGGTCCTCAGACAAAAACTGTAAAGAAGATTTCTGTGAAGCTGCTTTGTGATACATATGTTTATTCTTATCACAAAGATAAAACTTTCTTTATATTACGCAGTTTGTAAACTCCATCAAGGACGTATCTGCGAAGGGACATTCAGAGCACATTGAGGCCTATAGTGAAAAAGGAAATATCTTTAGATAAAAACTGGAGAGAAGCTTTCTGAGAAACTGCTCTGTGATCTGTGCATTCCACTCAGGGATTTGTACCTCTTTTCTCATAAGGCAGTGTTTGAACACTGTTTTTGTAAAACCGAAAAAGTGATATTTCAGAGCACCTTGAAGACTATGGCGGAAAGTGAAATATCCTCAAATAAAACCCAGACAGAAGCGTTCCAAAAACTGTTCTCTGACATGTGCATTCATTTCACAGAGTTAAAGATTACTCTATGTTGCCCAGTTTGGAAACTCTGTCTTTGAGGAATCTGTATAGGGATATTAAGTGGCGTCGGGAGGCCTGTGGTGAGCAAGGAAATGTCTTCCAATGAAAACTGGAGAGAAGCTTTGTGAGCAACTGCTTTGTGATGTGTGTATTCATCTCACAGACTTGAATCATTCTTTGGATTGAGCAGTTTGAAATCACTGTTTTGGTGGAATCTGAGGAAGGACATTTAGGAACGCTCTTTAGAATATGGAGAAAGAAATATCCTCAGATAAAAACCAGAAAGAAGTTTCTGTGAAACTATTATGTGTCGAGTGAATTCTTCTCCCTCCTTAAGCTTCTCCTTTCATTGAGCAGTTATCCAACACTGTTTATGTTTAGTCTGAGAAGGGATATCCTGGAGTGCTTTGAGGCTTATGGTGAAAACGGAAATATCTTCAGATAGAAACTGGAGAGAAGCGTTCCGAGGAGCTGCTTTGTGACGTGTGCATTCCACTCACAGACTTATACCTTTTTTCTCATAGAGGATTGGGAAATCCCTTTCGGAGAAAAAGCTACCAAGGGACATTCACCCTTGGAGGGCTATGGTGAAAAAGGAAATATCCTCAGGCAAAAACTGAAAACCAGCTTTCTCTGTAAATGCTTTATGATAGATATGTTTATTCATCTCACATAGATAAAATTTTCTTTATATTACGCAGTTTGGAAACTCCATCATGATCAGATCCGCGAATTGACATTTGGGAGCAAATTCAGGCCTATGGTGAAAAAGGAAATATCTTAAGGTAAAACCGGAGGGAAGCTTTCTGAGAAACTGTTTTGTGATGTCCACATTCCACTCAGAGAATTATACATCTTTTCTCATAAGGCAGTGTTTCAACACTGTTCCTGTAAAACGGAAAAAGTGATATTTCGGAATGTATTGAGGACTACGGTGAAAAGTGAAAATCCTCAAATAAAACCCAGAAAGAAGGATTTCAAGAATTGGCTCTCTGATATGTGTATTCATTTCACAGAGTTAAAGCTTACTGTACATTGTCCAGTTTGGAAACTCCCTCTTTGAGGAATCTGTGAAGGAGTATTATGTGGTGCCCGGAGGCCTGTGTTGAACAACGACATGTCTTCCAATGAAAACTGGAGAGAAGCATTCTGAGCAACTGCTTTGTGATGTGTGTATTCTTCTCATAGAGTTAAATCTTTCCTTGGATTTAGCTGTTTGAAATCACTGTTTCTGTGAAACCTGAGAAAGGAAATTTGGGAATGCTCTTTAGAATATGCTGAAAAAGGAATACCTTCAGATAAAAACCAGAAGGAAGTTTTCTGTGAAACTGCTCTGTGTCTTGTGAATTCCACTCACACAGTTAAGCTTCTCTTTTCATTGAACAGTTTTCTAACACTGTATATGTTTAACACGCAAAGGGATATTCGGGAAAGCTTTGAGGCTTATGGTGGAAAAGGAAATATGTTCTGATAGAAACCGAAGGGAAGCTTTCCATGATTCTGCTTTGTAACGTGTGCATTCCACTCACAGACTTACTCCTTTCTTCTCATAGAGGATTGGGGAATCCCTTTGTAGAAAAAGCTACCAAGGGACATTCGGGAGTGTATGGATGGCTATGGTGAAAAAGGGAATATCCTCCGACAAAAAATGGAAAGAAACTGTCTGTGAAACTGCTTTTTGATAGATATGTTTATTCAGCTCACATAGATAAAGCTTTCTTTATATTACGCAGTTTAGAAACTTCATCATGGACGCATCAATAAAGGGACATTCCGCAGAGCACTCAGGCCTATGGTGAAAAAGGAACTATCTTCAGAAAAAAACTGGAGAGAGGCTTTCTGAGAAACTGTTTTGTGATGTGTGCATTCCACTCAGGGAGATATACTTCTTTTCTCATAAGACAGTGTTTGAACACTGTTCCTGTAAAGCTTAAAAAGTGGTATTTCAGAGCGCATTGAAGACTATGGCGAAAAGTGAAATATTCTCAAATAAAACCCAGAAAAAAAGGTTCCAAGAAACTGCTCTCTGATATCTGCATTCAATTCACAGAATTAAAGCTTACTCTACATTGCCCAGTTTGGAAATTCTCTCTTTGAGGAATCTGCGAAGGGATATTAATTGGCACCCGAACGCCTGTAGTGAGCAAGGAAATATCTTCTATTGAAAACTGGAGAGAAGCTTTCTAAGAAACTGCTTTGTGATGTGTTCTTTCCACTCAGGGAGTTATACCTCTTTTCTCATAAGGCAGTGTTTGAACACTGTTCCTGTAAAATCGAAAAGGTGATATATCGAAGCCCATTGAAGCCTAAGGCGAAAAGTAAAATATCCTCAAATAAAACCCAGAAAGAAGCGTTTCAAGAAACTACTCTCATACGTGCATTCATGTCACAGAGTTAAAGATTACTCTACATTACCGAGTTTGGAAACTCTGTCTTTGAGGAATTTGCGAAGGGATATTAAGTGGCACTCGGAGGCCTGTGGTGAGCAAAGAAACATCTTCCGATGAAAACTGGAGAGAAGCTTTCTGAGCAACTGCTTTGTGATGTGTGTATTCATCTCATACACTTAAACCATTTTGGGCTTGAGCAGTTTGAAATCACTATTTCTGTGAAATCTGAGGAAGGACATTTGTGAATGCTCTTTAGAATATGGAGAAAGAAATATCCTAAGATAAAAAACACAAGGAAACTTTCTGTGAAACTGCTGTGCTTCACGTGAGTTCCACTCTCACAGTTCAGCATCTCTTTACACTGAGAAGTATTCTAACACTGTGTTTAGTCTGTGAAGGGATATTCGGGAGCTCTTTTAAGCTTATGGTCAATGGAAATATCTTCAGATAGAAACTGGAGAGAAGCTTTTTGAGGAGCTGCATGTGACATGTGCATTCCACTCACAGAATTATACCTTTCTTCTCACAGAGGACTGGGGAATCCCTTTTGGAGAAAAAGCTACCAAGGGACATTCAGGAGTATAAGGATGGCAATGGTGAAAAAGGAAATATCCTCAGACAAAAACTGGAAACAAGCTTTCTGTGAAACTGCTTCATGACAGATACATTCATTCATTGCACATAGATAAAACTTTGCTTATATTACGCAGCTTGGAAATGCTGTCATGGATGGATACACGAAGGGACATTGGGGAGCACATTCTGGCTTATGGTGAAATAGGAAATATCTTCAGATAAACACTTGAAAGAAACGTTCTGTGAATCTGCCTTTTGCAATGTTTATTCACCTCACTTAGGTAAAGCTTTCTTTACATTTCACAGCTTGGAAACTCCGTCATGGATGGGTCCGTGAAGGGATATTTGGAATCACATTCAAGTCTATTGTGAAAAAGGAAATATCTTCAGATAAAAACTGCAAAGAAGTGTTCTGTGAATCTGTTTTTTGCTCCATTTATTCATCTCACATAGAAAAAGCTTTCTTTACATTATGCAGCCTAGAAACTCTGTCATGGACGGATGCATGATGGGATATTCGGGATCAAATTCCGGCCTATGATGAAAAAGGAAATCTCTTCATATAAAAACTGGAGAGAAGTTTTCTGAGAAGGTGAAAAAGGAAATCTCTTCATATAAAAACTGGAGAGAAGTTTTCTGAGAATCTGATCTGTGATGTGTGCATTCAACTCCTGGAGTTATACCTCTTTTCTCTTAAGGCAGTGTTTTAACACTATTTGTGTAAAACCAAAAAAGTGATATTTTGGAGTGCATTCAGGACTGTGGTGAAAAGTGAAACATCCTAAAATAAAATCCAGAGAGCACTGTTGCAAGAAAATGCTCTCTGATATGTGTATTCATTTCACAGAGTTCAAGCTTACTCTACATTTTTCACTTCGAAAACTCAGTCTTTGAGGAATCTGCGAAGGGGTATTAAGTGTTGCCCAGAGTCCTGTGGTGAGCAAGGAAATGCCTTCCGGTGAAAACTGGAGAGAAACTTTCTGAGTAACTGCTTTGTGATGTGTGTATTAATCTCAAAGAGTTAAAACATTCTTTGGATTGAGCAGTTTGAAATCACTATTTCTGTGGAATCTGATGAAGGACATTTTAGAAGGCTCTATAGAATATGGAGAAAGAAATATCCTCAGATAAAAACTAGAAGGAAGCTTTCTGTGAAACTGCTATGTGTCATGTGAATTCCTCTCACTCATTTAAGCATCTCTTTTCATTGAGCAGTTTTCTAACACTGTTTATATTTAGCGTGCGAAGGGATATTCAGGAGTGCTTTGAAGCTTACAGTGAAAAAGGAAGTGTGTTCAGATAAAAACTGGAGAGAAGCTTTCCGAGGAACAGCTTTTGACGTGTGTATTCCACTCACAGTGTTATACCTCTCTTCTCATACAGCATTGAGGACCCCTTTTGGAGAAACAGGTACCATGGGATATTCAGAAGCACATTGACGCCTATGGTGAAAAGCCAAATAGCCTCACACAAAAACTGGAAAGAAGCTTTCTGTGAAAATGCTCTATGATATGTGTATTCATCTCATATAGTTAAAGCTTTCTTTACATTACACAGCAGGAAAACTCTGTCATGGACGGATCCGTGAAGGGACATTCGGGAGCACATACAGGACTATGGTGAAAAAGGAAATATCTTCAGATAAAAACTGGAAAGAAGCTTTCTGTAACTCTACTTTTTGCTATGTTTATTCATCTCACATAGATGAAGCTTTCTTTACATTACTCTACTTGGAAACTTCGTCATGGAGGAAGCACGAAGGGACATTCGGGAGCACATTCAGGCCTACGGTGAAAAAGGAAATATGTTCAGATAAAAACCAGAGAGAAACTCTCTGAGAAACTGATTTGTGATGTATGCATTTCACTCAGGGAGTTATTCCTCTTTTCTCATAAGGCAGTGTTTGAACCTTGTTCCTGTAAAACTGAAAAAGTGATATTTTGGAGCACATTTAAGACTATGGTGAAAAGTGAACTATCCTCAAATAAAACCCGGAAAGAACCGTTCCAAGAAACTGCTCTCTGGTATGTGCATTCACTTGACAGAATTAAAGCTTACTCTACATTGCCCACTTTGGAAACTGTGTCTTTGAGAAATCTGTGAAGGGATATTAAGTGGCACCCGGAGGCCTGAGGTGAGCAAGGAAATGTCTTCCGTTCAAAACTGGAGAAAAGCTTACTGCACAACTGATTTGGGAAGTGTGTTTTCATCTCATAGATTTAAATCATTCTTTGGAGTGAGCAGTTTGAAAGTACTGTTTCTGTGAAATCTCAGGAAGAATATTGGGGAACGCTCTTTAGAATATCCTGACACACTGCTTAAAATATGGAGAAAGAATTACCCTCAGATAAAAACCAAAAGGAAGTTTTCTGTTAAACTGCTATGTGTCATGTGCATTGCACTCACAGAGTTATACTTTTCTTCTCATAAAGGATTGGGGAATTCCTTTTGGAGAAAAAGCTACCGGGGACATTCGGGAGTATATGGACAGCAATGGTGAAAAAGGAAATCTCCTCAGACAAAAACCGGAAAGAAGATTTCTGTGAAACTGTTTTGTGATAGATATGTTTATTCTTCTCACATAGATAAAGCTTTCTTTCTACTATGCAGTTTGAAACCTCCGTCATGTTCGGATCTGCGAAGGGACATTCTGCAGCACATTCAGGCCTATGGTGAAAAAGGAAATATCTTCAGAAAAAAACTGGAGAGAGGCTTTCTGAGAAACTGCTTTGTGGTGTGTGCATTCTACTCAGGGAGTTATATCTCTTTTCTCATAAGGCAGTGTTTGAACACTGTACCTGTAAAACCAAAAAAGTAATATTTCAAAGCGCATGGGAGACTATGACAAAAGGTGAAATATCCTGAAATAAAATCCAGAGAGAAGCGTTCCAAGAAACTGCTTTCTGACATGTGCATTCATTTCAGAGTTAAAGTTTACTCTACATTTCCCAGTTTGGAAAGTCTGTCTTTGAGGATTCTGCAAAGGGATATTAAGAGGCGACCGGAGGCCTGTGGCGAGCAAGGAAATGTCTTCCGTTGAAAACTGGAGAGAAGCTTTCTGAGCAACTGCTTTGTGATGTGTGTATTCATCTCATAGAGTTAAATCATTCTTTGGATTCAGCAGTTTGAAATCACTCTTTCTGTGGAACCAGAGAAAGGACATTTGGGTACGCTCTTAAGAATATGCCTAAAAGATATGCCTTCTGATAAAAACCAGAAGGAAGATTCCTGTGAGACTTCTCTGTGTCCTGTGAATTCCAGTCACACAGTGAAGCTTCTGTTTTCATTCAGCAGTATTCTAACACTGTTTTAATTTAGTCAGCTAAGGGATACTCGGGAACGCTGTGAGGCTTATGGAGAAAACGGAAATATCTTCAGATAGAAACTGGAGAAAGATTTCCGAGGAGCTGCTATGTGACGTGTGCATTACACTCACAGAGTTATACTTTTCTTCTCATAGAGGATTGGAGAATCCCCTTTGAAGAAAACACTACCAGGGGACATTCAGGAGTATATGGACGGCTATGGTGAAAAGGAAAAATCCTCAGACAAAAACTGGAAAGAAGCTTTTTGTGAAACTGCTTTGTGATAGATATGTTTATTCATCTCATATAGATAAAACTATATTTCTATTACGCAGTTTTGAAACGCCGTCATGGACGGATTCATGAAGGGATATTCGGAAGCACTTTCAGGCCTGTAGTGAAATAGGAAATGTCTTCAGATAAAAACTGAAGAGAAGCTTTCTGAGAAACTGCTTCATGATGTGTGCATTCCACTCAGGGAGTTTTACCTCTATTCTCATAAGGCAGTGTTTGAACATTGTCCCTGTAAAACCAAAAAAGTGATATTTCAGAGCGCATTGAAGACTATGGCGAAAAGTGAAATATCCTTAAATAAAACCCAGAGAGAAGGGTTCTAAGAAACTGCTCTCTGATATGTGCATTCATTTCAGAGATTTAAAGCTAGTCTACATTTCCCAGTTGGGAAAGTCTGTCTTTGAGGATTCTGTGAAGGGATTTTAAGTGGCGATCGGAGGCCTTTGACGAACAAGGATGTCTTCCATTGAAAACTGGGGAAAAGCTTTCTGAGCAACTGCTTTGTGATGTGTGTATTCATCTCATAGAGTTAAGTCATTCTTTGGATTGAGCAGTTTGAAATCACTCTTTCCGTGGAACTTGAGAAAGGACATTTGGGAACGCTCTTAAGAATATGCTGAAAAAGAAATACCCTCCAATAAAAACAAGAAGAAAGCTTTCTGCAAAACTGCTCTGTGTCATGTGAATTCCACTCGCACAATTAACCTTCTCTTCTCATTGAGCAGTATTCTAACACTGTTTTTCGTTAGTCTGTGAAGGGATATTCGGGAGCACTTTGAGGTTTATGATGAAAATGGAAATATTTTCAAATAGAAACTGCAAAGAAGCTTTCCAAGGAGGTTCTTTGTGATGTGTGCACTCTACTCACAGATTATACCTTTCTTCTCATAGATCATCGGGGAATCTCTTTTGGAGAAAAAGCTACCATGAGACATTCGGGAGTATATGGATCACTATGGTTAAAAAGGAAATATCATCAGACAAAAACTGGAAAGAAACTTTCTGTGAAACTACTTTGTGATAGATATGCTTATTGATCTCACATAGATAAAACTTTTTTATATTATGCAGTTAGGAAACTCCGTCATGGATGGATCTGCGAAGGGACATTCGGGAGCACATTCAGGCCTATGGTGATAAAGGAAATATTTTCAGATAAAAACAGGAGAGAAACTCTGAGAAACTGCTTTGTAATGTGGGCATTCCACTCAGGAAGTTATACCTCTTTTCTCATAAGACAGTGTTTGAACACTGTTCCTGTAAAACTGAAAAAGTGATATTTCAGAGTGCTTTAAAGACTATGGCCAAAAGTGAACTATCCTCAAATAAAACCCAGAAAGAAGCATGCTAAGAAAATGCTCTCTAATATGTGCATTTATTTCACATAGATAAAGATTACTCTACGTTGCCCAGTTTGGAAACACTCTCTTGAGGAATCTGCGGATGTATATTAATTGGCATCCGGAGACTTCTGGTGAACAAGGAAATTTCTTCCGTTGAAAACTGGAGAGAAGCTTTCTGAGCAACTGCTTTGTGACGTGTGTATTCATTGCATAGAATTAAACCACTCTTTGGATTGAGCAGTTTGAAATCACTGTTTCTATGGAATCTGAGGAAGGACATTTGGGAATGTACCTTAAAATATGGAGAAAGAAATATCCTCAGATAAAAACAAGAAGGAAGCTTTCTGTGAAACTGCTATGTGTTATGTGAATTCTTCTCGCTCAGTTAAGGTTCTCTTTTCATTGAGCAGTTCTCTAACACTGTTTATGTTTAGCATTGGCAGGGATATTCGGAAACGCTTTGAGACTTATGGTGAAAAAGGAAATATGTTCAGATAGAAACTGGAGAGAAATTTTAAGAGGAACTGTTTCATGACGTGTGCATTCCACTCACAGTGTTATACCTCTCTTCTCATACAGCATCAGGGAAACCCTTTTGAAGAAAAAGGTACCAACTGATATTCGGGAGCATGTTGATGCCTATGGTGAAAAGAGATATAGCCTCAGACAAAAACTGGAAAGAAACTTTCTATGAAACTGCTCTGTGATATGTGTATTCTTCTCACATAGATAAAGCTTTCTTTACATTGAACAGCTGGAAAGTCGGTCATGGATGGATCTGTGAAGGGACATTCGGGAGCACATTCAGGTGTATGGTGAAAAATGTAATATCATCAGATAAAAACTGAAAAGAAGAGTTCTGTGATTTTCTTTTTGCTATGTTTATTCATCTCACATTGATAAAGCTTTCTTTACAGTACTCAGCTTGGAAACTCTGTCATGGACGGATCTGTGAAGAGACATTCGAGAGTACATTCAGGCCTATGCTGAAAATGGAAATATCTTCAGATAAAAACTGGAGAGAAGCTTTCTGAGAAACTGCTTTGTGACGTGTGCATTCCAAGTAGGGAGTTATACCTCTTTTCTCATAAGGTGGTGTTTGAACACTGTTCCTGTAAAACCTAAAAAGTGATATTATGGAGTGCATTTAAGACTTTGGTGAAAAGTGAAATATCATCAAATAAAACCCAGAAAGAAGCATTCCAAGAAAATGCTCTCTGATATGTACATTCATTTCACAGAGTTAAAGCTTACTCTATTGCCCAGTTTGGAAACTCTGTCTTTGAGGAATCTGCAATGGGATTTTATGTGGCTCCCGGAGGCCTGTGTTGAGCAAAGAAATGTCTTCCCTTGAAAACTGAAGAGAAGCTTTTTGAGCAGCTGCTTTGTGATGTGTGTATTGTTCTCATAGAGTTAAATCATTATTTGGATTAAAGAGTTTGAAATCACTGTTTCTGTGGAATCTGAGAAAGGACATTTGGGAATGCTCTTTGGAATATGCTGAAAAAGAAATACCCTCGGATAAGAAACAGAAGGAAGCTTTCTGTGAGACTACTCTGTGTCGTGTGAATTCCACTCACACAGTTCAGCTTGTCTTCTCAATTAGCAGTATTCTAACACTGTATTTAATCTGCGAAGTGATATTCGGGAGCGCTATGAGGCTTATGGTGAAAACAGAAATATCTTCTTATAGAAACTGGAGAGAAGTTTTCCGAGGAGCTGTTTTGTGACGTGTGCATTCCACTCAGAGAATTATACCTTTCTTCTCATAGAGGATTGGGCAATTCCTTTTGGAGAAAAAGCTACCAAAGGGACATTCGGGAGTATAGGGACAGCAATGGTGAAAAAGGAAATATCCTCAGACAAAAACTGGAAACAAGTTTCTGTGAAACTGCTTTGTAATATATATGTTTATTCATCTCACATAGATAAAACTTTGCTTATATTACGCAGCTAGGAAACGCTGTCATGGATGGATACGTGAAGGCACATTCGGGAGCATATTCAGGTCTGTGGTGAAAAAGGAAATATCTTCATATAAACACTGGGAAGAAGCTTTCTGTGAATCTGCCTTTTGCAATGTTTAATCACCTCACATAGTTAAAGTTTTCCTTACATTGCACAGCTTGGAAACTCCATCATGGACAGGTTCTCGAAGGGATATTCAGGATCACATTCAAGTCTATTGTGAAAAAGGAGATATCATCAGATAAAAACTGGAAAGAAGATTTCTGAGAAACTTCTTTGTGATGTCTGCATTCCACTCAGTAAATTATACCTCTTTTCTCATAAGGCAGTGTTTGAACACTGTTCCTGTAAAACCCAAAAAGTGATATTTCGGGGCACAGTGAAGACTATGGTGAAAAGTGAAATATCCTCCAGTAAAACCTAGAAAGAAGCGTTCCAGGAAACTGTTCTCTGATATGTGCATTGATTTATCAGAGTTAAAGCTTTCTCTACATTGCCAAGTTTGGAAACTCTGTTTTTGAGGAATCTGTGAAGGGATATTAAGTGGCACCTGGAGGCCTGTGGTGAGCAAGGAAATATCTTCCAATGAAAACTGGAGAGAAACATTCTGAGTAACTGCTTTGTCATGGGTGTGTTCATCTCATAGATTTAAACCACTCTTTGGATTGAGCAGTGTGAAATCACTGTTTCTGTGGAATCTGAGGAAGGACATTAGGGTACGCTCTTTAGAATATGGAGAAATAAATATCCTCAGATAAAAATCAGAAGGAAGCTCTCTGTGAAACTGTTATGTGTCATGTGAATTTCTCTCGCTCAGTTAAGCTTCTCTTTTCATTGAGCAGTTTTCTAACACTGTTGGTGTTTAGCGTGTGAAGTGATATTATAGAACAATTTGAGGCTTACTGTGAAAAAGGAAATATGTTCAGATAGAAACTGGAGAGAAGGTTTCTGAGGAACTGCTTTATGACGTGTGTATTCCACTCAAAGTTTTATACCTCTGTTCTCATACAATATTGGGGAAACCCTTTTGGAGAAAAAGTACCAAGGGATATTCAGGGGCATAGTGATGCCTATGGTGAAAATGGAAATAGCCTCAGACAAAAACTGGAAAGA
>NW_012110208.1:346403-349425 GCF_000951045.1 Mandrillus leucophaeus | reverse complement strand
ATTAGAGACTTAAATGTTAGACCTAATACCATAAAAACCCTAGAAGAAAACCTAGGTAGAACCATTCAGGACATAGGCATGGGCAGGGACTTCATGTCTAAAACACCAAAAGCAACAGCAGTAAAAGCCAAAATTGACAAATGGGATCTAATTAAGCTAAAGAGCTTCTGCACAGCAAAAGAAACTACCGTCAGAGTGAATAGACAACCTACAGAATGGGAGAAAATTTTTGCAATCTACTCATCTGACAAAGGGCTAATATCCGGAAGCTACAAAGAACTCAGACAAATTTGCAAGAAAAAAACAAACAACCCCATCAAAAAGTGGGCAAAGGATATGAATATACCTCTTTTCTCATAGAGTATCAGGGAAACCCTTTTGAAGAAAAAGATACCAGAGATATTCAGGGGCACATTAACGCCTACGGTGAAAAGGGAAATAGCCTGAGACAGAAACTGGAAAGAAGCTTTCTGTGAAACTGCTCTGTGCTGTGTGTATTCATCTCACATAGATAAACTTTTCTTTAAGTCATGCAGTTTGGAATCTCCGTCATGCAAGCATCCACAAAGGGACATTTGGGAGCACATTCAGAACTATGGCAAAAAAGGAAATATCTTCAGATAAAAACTGGAAAGAAGCTTTCTGTGAATCTTCCTTTTGCTATGTTTATTCATCTCACATAGATAAAGTTTTCTTTACATTATGTAGCTTGGAAACACCATCGTGGACGGATCCGCCAAGTTACATTCTGGAGCACCTTCAGGACTATGGTGAAAAAGGAAATATCTTCAGATAAAAACAGGAGAGAAGTTTCTGAGAAACTGCTTTGTGACGTGTGCATTCCAGTTAGGGATTTATACCTCTTTTCTCACAAGGCAGTGTTTGAACACTCTTCCTGTAAAAACGAAAAAGTGATATTTCGGGGCACAGTGAAGACTATGGTGAAAAGTGAAATATCCTCAGTAAAACCCAGAAAGAAGCATTCCAAGAAACTGTTCTCTGATATGTGCATTGATTTATCAGAGTTAAAGCTTTCTCTACATTGCCAAGTTTGGAAACTCTGTTTTTGAGGAATCTGTGAAGGGATATTAAGTGGCACCTGGAGGCCTGTGGTGAGCAAGGAAATATCTTCCAATGAAAACTGGAGAGAAACATTCTGAGTAACTGCTTTGTCATGGGTGTGTTCATCTCATAGATTTAAACCACTCTTTGGATTGAGCAGTGTGAAATCACTGTTTCTGTGGAATCTGAGGAAGGACATTAGGGTACGCTCTTTAGAATATGGAGAAATAAATATCCTCAGATAAAAATCAGAAGGAAGCTCTCTGTGAAACTGTTATGTGTCATGTGAATTTCTCTCGCTCAGTTAAGCTTCTCTTTTCATTGAGCAGTTTTCTAACACTGTTGGTGTTTAGCGTGTGAAGTGATATTATAGAACAATTTGAGGCTTACTGTGAAAAAGGAAATATGTTCAGATAGAAACTGGAGAGAAGGTTTCTGAGGAACTGCTTTATGACGTGTGTATTCCACTCAAAGTTTTATACCTCTGTTCTCATACAATATTGGGGAAACCCTTTTGGAGAAAAAGTACCAAGGGATATTCAGGGGCATAGTGATGCCTATGGTGAAAATGGAAATAGCCTCAGACAAAAACTGGAAAGAAGCCTTCTGTGAAACTGCTCTGTGCTATGTGTACTCGTCTTAAATAGATAAAGCTTTCTTTACATTATGCAGCTTGGAAACTGTCATGGACGGAACCGTGAATGGACATTCGGGAGCACATTCAGGACTGTAGAGAAAAAGGAAATATCTTCATATAAATCTTTAAAGAAATTTCTATGAATCTGATTTTTGCTGTGATTATTCATCTCACATAGATAAAGGTTTCTTTACCTTACATAGCTTGGAAACTTTCTCATGGACAGATCTGAAAAAAGATATTCGGGATTACATTCAGGCCTATGGTGTAAAAGAAAATATCTTTAGAAAAAAACTGGAGAAAAGCTTTCTGAGAAACTGCTTTTTGATGTGCACATTCCACTCAGGGAGTTACACCTCTTTTCTCATAAGGCAGTGTTTGAACACTGTTCCTGTAAAACCAAAAAAGTAATATTTCGGAGCGCATTTAAGACTAGGGCGAAAAGTTAAAAAATCCTCAAATAAAACCCAGAAAGAAGTGTTCCAAGAAACTGCGCTCTGATACGTGCATTCATTTCAAAGAGTTAAAACTTACACTACATTGCCCAGTTTGGAAACTCTGTCTTCCCAGAATCTGCGAAGTGGTAGTAAGTGGTGCCTGGAGGCCTGTATTGAGCAAGGAAATGTCTTCTGTTGAAAACTGGAATTTTTGTGAGCAACTGCTTTGTGATGTGTGTATTCATCTCATAGGGTTAAATCATTCTTTGGATTGAGTAGGCTGAAATCATTGTTTCTGTGGAACCTGAGAAAGGACATTTGGGAACGCTTTTAAGAATATGCTGGAAAGTAAAGACCCTGAGATAAAAATCAGAAGGAGGCACTCTGTACAACTGCTCTGAGTCATGTGAATTCCACTCATACAGCTAAGCCTCTGTTTTCATTGAGCAGTATTCTAACACTTTTAGATTAGTCTCCTAAGGGATATTCGGGAGCGCTTTGAAGTTTATGGTGAAAAAGGAAATATGTTCAGACCGAAACTGGAGAGAAGCTTTCTGAGGCACTGCTTTGTGACATGTGCTTTCCACTCACAGTGTTATACCTCTTTTCTTTTTCTTTCATTATTATTATTATCATCATTATTATTATTATACTTTAAGTTCCAGGGTACATGTGCATAACGTGCAGGTTTGTTACATATGTATACTTGTGCCACGTTGGTGTGCTGCACCCATCAACTCGTCTGCACCCATCAACTCGTCATTTACATCAGGTATAACTCCCAATGCAATCCCTCTCCCTCCCCCCTCCCCATGATAGGTCCCGGTGTGTGATGTTCCCCTTCCCGAGTCCAAGTGATCTCATTGTTCAGTTCCCACCTATGAGT
>NW_012110208.1:340527-344378 GCF_000951045.1 Mandrillus leucophaeus | reverse complement strand
TGAGCAACTGCTTTGTGACGTGTGTATTCATCACATAGAGTTAAATCATTCTTTGGATTAAGCAGTTTGAAATCACTGTTTCTGTGGAATCTGAGGAAGGACATTTGTCAATGCTCTTTACAATATGGAGAAAGAAACATCCTCACATAAAAACCAGAAGGAAGCTTTCTGTGAAACTACTGTGTCACGTGAATTCCTCTCACTCAGGTAAGCTTCTCTTTTCATTGAGCAGTTTTCTAACACTGTTTATGTTTAGCGTGTGAAGGGTTTTTCAGGAGCACTTTGAGGCTTACGGTGAAAAACGAAATATGTTCAGATAGAAACTGGAGACAAGCTTTCCGAGGAACTGCTTCATGACGTGTGCATTCCACTCACAGTGGTATACCTCTCTTCCCATACAGCATCAGGGAAACCCCTTTGGGGAAAAATTTACATCCGGGAGTATGTTGATGCCTATGGTGTAAAGGGAAATAGCCTCAGACAAGAAACTGGAAAGAAGCTTTCTATGAAACTGCTCTGTGATACGTGTATTCATCTCACATAGAAAAAGCTTTCTTTACATAACGCAGCTTGAAAACTCTGTCTTGGTAGGATCCACAAAGGGACATTCGAAAGCACAATCAGGACTCTGTTGAAAAAGGAAATATCTTCAGAGAAAAGCTGGAAAGAAGCTTTCGGAGTGTCTGCTTTTTGCTATGTTTATTTATCTCAAAAAGATGAAACTTTCTTTATATTATGCAGTTTGTAAACTCCATCATGGACGTATGTGCGAAGGGACATTCGGGTGCACATTCAGGCTTATGGTGAAAAATAAAATATCTTTAGATAAAAACTGGAGAGAAGCTTTCTGAGAAACTTCTTTGTAATCTGTGCATTCCATTCACGGATTTATATCTCTTTTCTCATAAGGCAGCGTTTGAACACTGTTCCTGTAAAACCGAAAAGGTGATATTTCAGAGCACCTTGAAGACTATGATGGAAAGTGAAATATCTACAAATAAAACACAGAGAGAAGCGTTCCAAGAAACTGCTCTTTGATATGTGCATTCATTTCACAGAGTTAAAGATTACTCCACGTTGCCCAGTTTGGAAACTCTGTCTTTGAGGAATCTGTGAGGGGATATTAAGAGGCGCCGGACAGCCAGTGTTGAGCAAGGAAATGTCTTCTGATGAAAACCGGAGAGAAGCTTTGTGAGCAACTGCTTTGTGATGTGTGTATTCATCACATAGAGTTAAACCATTCTTTGGATTGAGCAGTTTGAAATCACTGTTTGGGTGGAATCTGAGGAAGGACATTTAGGAACGCTCTTTAGAGTATGGAGAAAGAAATATCCTAAGATAAAAACCAGAAGGAAGCTTTCTCTGAAACTGCTATGTGTCGAGTGAATTCTTCTCCCTCATTAAGCTTCTCTTTTCGTTGAGCAGTTTTCTAACACTGTTTATGTTTAGTCTGCGAAGGGATATTCTGGAGCGCTTTAAGGCTTATGGTGAAAACGGAAATATCTTCAGCTAGAAACCAGAGAGAAGCGTTCTGAGGAGCTGCTTTGTGACGTGTGAATTCCACTCACAGAGTTATACATTTGTTCTCATAGAACATTGGGAAATCCCTTTTGGAGAAAAAGCTACCAAGGGACATTCACCATATGGAGGGCTACGTTGAAAAAGGAAATATCCTCAGGCAAAAACTGAGAAGAAGCTTTCTCTGTAAATGCTTTCTGATAGATATGTTTATTTATCTCACACAGGTAAAGTTTTCTTTATATTACGCAGTTTGGAAACTCCATCATGGACGGATCTGCAAATTGACATTTTTGAGCAAATTCAGGCCTATGGTGAAAAAGGAAATATCTTCAGATATAAACCGGAGAGAAACTTTCTGAGAAACTGCTTTGTGATGTTTGCGTTCCACTCAGGGAGTTATACCTCCTTTCTAATAAGGAAGTGTTTGAAAACCGTTCCTGTAAATCTGAAAAAGTGATATTTCAGAGTGCACTGAAGACTACGGAGAAAAGTGAAATATCCTCAGAAAAAACCCAGAAAGAAGTGTTCCAAGCATCTGCTCTCTGATATGTGCATTCACTTCACAGAGTTAAAGCTTACTCTATATTGCCCAGTTTGGAAACTCTGTCTTTGAGGAATCTGCGAAGAGATATTAAGTGGCGCCCGGAGACCTGTGGTGAACAAGGAAATGTCTTTCATTGAAAACTGGAGAAAAGCTTTCTGAGCAACTACTTAGTGATATGTGTATTCATCTCATAGAGTTAAATCATGATTTGTTTTGAGCAATTTGAAATCACTGTTTCAGTGGAATCTGAGGAAGGACATGTGGGAACGAACTTTAGAATAAGGAGAAGAAAATACCTTCAGATAAAAAAACAGAAGGAAGCTTTCTGTGAAACTACTATGTGTCACGTGAATTCCTCTCACTCAATTAAGCTTCTCTTTTTCTTGAGCTTCTCTTTTTCTAACACTGTTTATGTTTAGCGTGCAAAGGGAAATTCGGGAGTGCTTTGAGGCTTACGGTGGAAAAGGAAAATATGGCCAGATAAAAACTGGAGATAAGTTTTCCGAGAAACAGCTTTCTAACCTGTGCAATCCACTCACAGTGTTATACCTCTCTTCTCATACAGCATCAGGGAAACCCTTTTGGAGAAAATAGTAACAAGGCATATCCGGGAGCATATTGATGCCTATGATGAAAAGGGAAATAGCCTCAAACAAAAACTGGAGAGAAGCTTTCCGAGAAACTGCTTTGTGGTGTGTGCATTTCACTCAACGTGTTATACCTCTTTTCTCATAAGGCAGTGTTTGAACACTGTTCCTGGAAAACCGAAAAAATGATATTTCGCAGCACAATGAAGACTATGGCGAAAAGTGAAATATCCTCATATAAAACCCAGACAGAAGCATTCCAAGAAACTGCTCTCTGATATGTGCATTCATTTCACAGAGTTAAAGCTTATTCTGCACTGCCCAGTTTGGAAACTCTGTCCTTGAGGAATCTGCAAAGGGATAGTAAGTGGTGCCCAGAGGCCTGTGGAGAGCAAGGAAATTCCTTCCATTGAAAAGTAGAGAGAAGCTTTCTGAGGAACTGCTTTATGATGTGTGCCTTCATCTCATAGAATTAAATCATTCCTTGGATTGAGCAGTTTGAAATCACTGTTACTGTGGAATCTGAGAAAGGACATTTGGGAATGCTCTTTAGAATATTCTGTAAAATTATTACCCTCAGATAAAAACCAGAAGGAAGTTTTCTGTGAAATTGCTCTGTGTCCTGTGAATTTCACTCACACAGTTTAGACTCTTTTCATGAAGCAGTATTCTAACACTGTTTTTGTTTAGTCTGTGAAGGGATATTCGTTAGCACTTTGAGGTATACGGTGAAAACGGAAATATCTTCAGACAGAAACTGGAGAGAAACTTTCTCAGGAACTGCTTTGTGACGTGTGCATTCCACTCACAGAGTTATACTTTCTTTCACTTAGAGGATTGGTGAACCTCTTATCGAGAAAAAACCACCAAGGGATATTCGAGAGTATATGGATGGATATGGTGAAAAAGGAAATACCCTCAGACAAAAACTGGAAGGAAGCTTTCTGTAAAACTACTTTGTGATAGATATGTTTATTCATCTCAAATAGATAAAACTTTCTTTATATTACGCTGTTTGGAAACTCCATCATGGACGGATCCATGAAGGAAAATTCGGGAGCACATTCAGGCCTACGGTGAAACAGGAAATATCTTCAGATAAAAACTGGAGGCCGGGCGCGGTGGCTCAAGCCTGTAATCCCAGCACTTTGGGAGGCCGAGACGGGCGGATCACGAGGTCAGGAGATCGAGACCATCCT
>NW_012110208.1:337476-339912 GCF_000951045.1 Mandrillus leucophaeus | reverse complement strand
TGTATTCATCTCATAGAGGTAAACCATTTTTTGGATTGAACAGTTTGAAATCACTGTTTCTGTGGAATCTGAGGAAGGACATTTGGGAACGCTCTTTAGAATATGGAGAAAGGAATATCCTCAGATAAAAACCAGAAGGAAGCTTTCTATGAAACTGCTATGTGTAGTGTGAATTCCTCTCACTCAGTTAAGCTTCCCTTTTCATTGAGCAGCTTTCTAACGCTGTTTGTGTTTAGCGTGCGAAGGGATATTCGGGAGCACTTTGAGGGTTACGGTGAAAAAGGAAATATGTTCAAATAGAACCTGGAGAGAAGTTTTTCGTGAACTGCTTTGTGACGTGTGCATTCCCATCACTGTGTAATACCCCTCTTATCATACAGAATCAGGGAAACACTTTTGGACAAAAAGGTACCAAGGGATATTCGGAGCATATTGACGCCTATGGTGAAAAGGGAAATAGCCTCAGACAAAAACTGGAAAGAAGCTTTCTGTGAAAATGCTCCGTGATTTATGTATTCATCTCAAATAGATAAAGGTTACTTTACATTACTCAGCTTGGAAACTCTCTCATGGTCGGATCTGTGAAGGGACATTCGGGAGCAGATTCAGGACTATGGTAAAAATTAAATATCTTCACATAAAAACTGGAAACTGGAAAGAAGCTTTCTGTGAATCTACTATGTGCTATGTTTATTCATCTTACATAGATAAACCTTTCTTTACATTTCACAGCTTGGTAACTCAGTCATGGATGGATCCCCGAATGGACATTCAGGAGCATATTCAGTACTATGGTCTAAATGGAAATATCTTCAGATAAAAACTGGAGAGAAGCTTTCTGAGAAACTACCTTGTGATGTGTGCATTCCACTCAGGGAGTTATACCTATTTTCTCATAAGGCAGTCTTTGAACACTGTTCCTGTAAAACCGAAAAAGGGATATTTCAGAGTGCATTGAAGACTATGGCGAAAAGTGAAATATCCTCAAATAAAACCCAGAAAGAAGCATTCCAAGAAACTGTTCTCTGGTATTTGCATTATTTCACAGAGATAAAGCTTACTTTACATTGCCCAGTTTGGAAACTCTATCTTTCAGGAATCTGCAAAGGGATAGTAAGGGGCGCCTGGAGGCCTTTGATGGGCAAGGAAACGTCTTCTGTTGAAAACTGGAGAGAAACATTCTGAGCAACTGCTTTGTGACGTGTGTATTCATCTCATAGAGTTAAATCATACTTTGGATTGAACAGTTTGAAATTACTGTTTCTGTGGAATCTGAAGAAGGACATTTGGGAACGCTCTTTAGAATATGGAAAAATAAATGTAATCAGATAAAAAAAAGAAGGAAGCTTTCTGTGAAACTGTTATGTGTCATGTGAATTCCTCTAACTCAGTTAAGCTTCTCTTTTCATTGAGCAATTTTCTAAAACTGTATGTTTAGCGTGTGAAGGGATATTCAGGAGCACTTTGAGGCTTACAGAGGAGAAGGAAATATGTTCAGATAGAAACTGGAGAGAAGCTTTACGAGGAACTGCTTTGTGAAGTGTGCTTTCCACTCACAGTGTTATACCTCTCTTCCCGTACAGCATCAGGGAAACCCTTTTGCATAAAAAGGTACCAAGAGATATTCGGGGACATATTAACACCTATGGTGAAAAGGGAAATAGCCTCAGATAGAAACTGGAAAGAATCTTTCTGTGAAACTGCTCTGTGCTATATGTATTTATTTCACATAGATAAAGCTTTCTTTACATTATGCAGCTTGGAAATTCTGTCATGGATGGATCCGTGAAGGGATATTCTGGAGCACATTCAGGATTATGGTGAAAAATGAAATATCTTCAGATAAAAACTGGAAAGAAGCTTTCTGTGAATCTGCTTTTTTCTATGTTTATTCACTTCACGTAGATAATGCTTTCTTTCCATTACACAGATTGCAAACTCTGTCATGGAAGGATCCACAAAGGGCATTCGGCAGCACATTCAGGACTATGGTCAGAAGGGAAATATCTTCAGACAAAAACCAGAAGGAAGCGTTCTGTGAAACTGCTATGTGTCGTGTGAATTCTTCTCTCTCAGCTAAGCTTCTCTTTTCATTGAGAAGTTTTCTAACACTGTTTATGTTTAGCATGTGAAGGGATTTGGGGAGAGCTTTTAGACTTACGGTGAAAAAGGAAATATGTTAGGATAGAAACTGGAGAGAAGCTTTCTGAGAAACTGTTTTGTTATGTGTGCATTCCACTCAGGGAGTTACACCTCTTTTCCCATAAGGCAGTGTTTGAACACTGTTCCTGTAAAATGAAAAAGTGATATTGCGGAGCGCATTGAAGACTATGACGAAAAGTGAAATATCCTCAGATAAAACCCAGAAAGAAGCATTCCAGGAAACTGTTCTCTGATATGTGCATTCATTTCAAAGAGTTAAAGCTTACACTACAT
>NW_012110208.1:329828-334136 GCF_000951045.1 Mandrillus leucophaeus | reverse complement strand
CCACGATGGGACATTCGGGAGCACATTCAGGACTATGGTGAAAAAGGAAATATTTTCAGATAAAAACTGGAAAGAAGCTTTCTGTGAATCTGCTTTTTGCTATGTTTATTCATCTCACATAGATAAAGCTTTCTTTACATTACGCAGCTTGGAAATTCTGTCATGGATGGACCTGTGAAGGGATATTCAGGATCACATTGGGGCCTATGTTGAAAAAGGAAATATCATCAGATAAACACTGGAGAGAAGTTTTCTGAGAAACTGTTTGGTTATGTGTGTATTCCACTAAGGGAGTTTTTCCTGTCTTCTCATAAGGCAGTGCTTCAACACTATTCCTGTAAAACTAAAAAAGTGATATTCGGAGCACATTGAAGACTATGGGGAAAAGTGAAACGTCGTCCAATAAAACCCAGAAAGAAGCATTCCAAGAAACTGCTCTCTGACTTGTCCATTCATTTAACAGAGTTAAAGCTTACTCTACATTTCGCAGTTTGGAAAATCTGTCTTTGAGGATTCTTCGAAAGGATATTAAGTGGCAACCGGAGGCCTATGGCGAGCAACAAAATGTCTTCCGTTACAAATTGGAGAGAAGCTTTCTGAGCAACTCTTTTGTGATGTTTCTCTTCATCTCATAGAATTAAATCATTCTTTGGATTGAGCAGTTTGAAATCACTGTTTCTGTGGAATCTGAAAAAGTACATTTGGGAACGCTCTTTAGAATATCCTGAAAAAGAAATAAACTCAGATAGAAACCAGAAGAAAGTTTTCGGTGAAATGGCTCTGTGTTGCATGAATTCTGCTCACAGAGTTAAGCTTCTATTCTCATTGAGCAGTATTCTAACACTGTTTTTGTTTAGTCTGCGAGGGAATATTCTGGAGCGCTTTGAGGCTTACGGTGAAAAAGGAAATATCTTCAGATAGAAACTGGAGAGCTTTCCAAGGAGCTGCTTTGTGACGTGTGCATTCCACTCACAGAATTATACCTTTCTTCTCATAGAGTATTAGGAAATCCTTTTAGGAGAAAAAGCCTCCAAGGGACATTCGGGAGTATAGGGACGTCAATGGTGAAAAAGTAAATACCCTCAGAGAAAAACTGGAAAGAAGATTTCTGTGAAACTGCTTTGAGGTAGATATGTTTGTTCATATCACACAGATAAAACATTCCTTATAGTACGCAGTTTGGAAACTCGGTCATGGACTGATCCGCGAAAGGACATTCGGGAGCACATTAAGGCCTACGGTGAAAAGGAGATATCTTCAGATAAAAACTGGATAGAAGCTTTCTGAGAAACTGCTTTGTGATGTGTGCATTCCACTCAGGGAGTTATACCTCTTTTCTCATAAGGCAGTATTTGAACACTGTTCCTGTAAAAGCTAAAAAGTAATATTTTGGATCGCATGAAGGTCTATGGCGAAAAGTGAAATATCCTGAAATAAAACCCAGAAAGAAGCGTTCCAAGAAACTGCTCTCTGACATGTACATTCATTTCAGAGGGTTAAAGCTTCCTCTACATTTCCCAGTTTTTAAAGTCTGTCTTTGTGGATTCTGCGAAGGGATATTAAGTGGCGACCGGAGGCCTCTGGTGAGCAAGGAAATGTCTTCCATTGAAAACTGGAGAGAAGCTTTCTGAGCAACTGCTTTGTGATGTGTGTATTCATCTTATACAGTTAAATCATTCTTTGGATTGAACATTCTGGAATCACTCTTTCTGTGGAACCTGAGAAAGGATAATTGGGAACGCTCTTAAGAATATGCTGAATAAGAAATACCCTCCAATAAAAAACAGAAGGAATGTTTCTGTGAAACTGCTCTGTGTCATGTGAATTCCACTCGCACAAGTAAGCTTCTGTTTTCATTGAGCAGTATTCTAACACTGTCTTAGTTTAGTCAGCAAAGGGATACTCAGGAGCGCTTTGAGGCTTAGAGTGAAAAACGGAAATATCTTCAGATAGAAACTCGAGAGAAGCTTTCCGAGGAGCTACTCTGTGACCTGTGCATTTCACTCACAGAGTTATACTTTTCTTCTCATAGAGGATTGGGTAATCCCTTTTGAAGAAAAAACTACCAGGGAGTGATACCTCTTTTCTCATAGAGCAGTGTTTGACGTGGTTCCCGTAAAACAGAAAGGGTGAAATTTTGGAACGCATTGAAGACTATGGCGAAAAGTGAAATATCCTCAAATAAAACCCAGAGAGAAGCGTTCCAAGAAACTACTTTCTGATATGTCCATTCATTTCAGAGAGTTAAAGTTTACTCTACATTGCCCAGTTTGGAAACTCTGTCTTTGAGGAATCTGTGAAGGGATATTAAGTGGCACCTGGAGAAGTGTTGTGAGCAAGGAAATGTCTTCCGTTGAAAACTGGAGAGAAGTTTTCTGAGGAACTACTTTATGATGTGTGAATTCATCTCAGAGAGTTAAATCATTCTTTGAATTTAGCAGTTTGAAATCACTGTGAAACTGCTCTGTGTCGAGTGAATTCTTCTCGCTCATTTAAGCTTCTCTTTTCATTGACCAGCTTTCTAACACTGTTTATATTTAGCATGCGAAGGGATATTCGGGAACGCTTTGAGGCTTACATTGAAAAAGTAAATATGTTCAGATAGAAACTGGAGAGAAGCTTTCAGAGGAACTGTTTTGTGACTTGTGCTTCCCACTCACAGTGTTATACCTTTCTTCTCATACAGCACCGGGGAAACCGTTTCTGTGAAACTCTTCTGTGATATGTGTATTCATCTCACATAGATAAAGCTTTCTTTACGTTATGCAGCTTGGAAACTCTGTCATGAAGTGATCCGCAAAGGGATATTCAGGGACACCTTTAGGACTATAGTGAAAAAGGATATATTTTCAGATAAAAACTGGAAAGAAGCTTTCTGTGAATCTGCTTTTTGCTTTGTTTTTTCATCTCACATAGGTAAAACTTTTTTTATATTTCACCTTTTGGAAACTCCGTCATGGACGGATTGGTGAAGGGATATTCGAGAGCACATTCAGGTGTATGGAGAAAAAGGAAATATCTTCAGATAAAAACTTAGGAGAAGCTTTCTGAGAATCTGTTTATAATGTGTGCATTCCACTCAGGGAGTTATACCCCTTTTCTCATAAGTCAGTGTTTGAACTATGTTCCTGTAAAACCAAAAAAGTGATATTTCAGAACACATTAAAGACTGTGTTAAAAAGTGAAATATCCTCAAATAAAACCCAGAAAGAAGGGTTCCAAAAAACTGCTCTTTTCTGTCCATTCGTTTCACAGAGTTAAACCTTACCCTTCGTTGCACAATTTCAAAACTCTATCATTCAGGAATTTGTGAAGTGATATTAAGTGGCACCTAGAGGCTTGTGGTGAGCACGGAAATGTCTTCCGATGAAAACTGGAGAGAAGCTTTCTGAGCAACTGCTTTGTGATGTGTGTATTCATCTCATAGAGTTAAAACATTCTTTCAATTGAGCAGTTTGAAATCACTGTTTCTGTGAAATCTGAGGAGGCATATTTCGGAACGATCTTTAGAATATGGAGAAAGAAGTATTCTCAGATAAAAACAAGAAGGACGCATTCTGTGAAACTGCTATGTGTCGTGTGAATTCCTCTCACTCATTTATGCTTCTCTTTTCTTTGGCAATTTTCTAACACTGTTTATGTTTAGCATGTGAAGGGATATTTGGGCACACTTTTAGGCTTACGGTGAAAAAGGAATTATGTTCAGATAGAAACTGGAGAGAAGCTTTCCGAGCAACTGTTTGTGACGTGTACATTCCACTCACAGGTTTTTACCTCTCTTCTCATAGAGCATCGGGAAAATCCTTTTGGAGAAAAAGGTACCAAGGGATATTCGAGAGCATATTAACATCTATGGTGAAAAGGGTAATAGCCTCAGACAAAAACTGGAAAGAAGCTGTCTATGAAACTCCTCTGTGATATGAGAATTCATTTGACATAGATAAAGCTTTATTTACATTACACAGCTTGGAAACACTGTCATGGATGGATCGGCGAAGGGACATTCGGGAGGACATTCAGGCCTATGGTGAAAAAGGAAATATCTTCAGATAAAAACTGGAAAGAAACTTTCTGCGAATCTGTTTTTTGCTATGTTTATTCATCTCACATAGATAAAGCTTTCTTTATATTACGTAGCTTGTAAACTCTGTCATGGATGAATCCGTGAAGGGACATTCGGGAGCACATTCAGGACTATGACGAAAAAGGAAATATCCTCAGATAAAAACTGGAGAGAAGCTTTCTGAGAAACTGCTTTGTGATGTGTGCATTCCACTCAGGGAGTTAAACCTCTTTTCTCATATGGCA
>NW_012110208.1:325608-329533 GCF_000951045.1 Mandrillus leucophaeus | reverse complement strand
GTGCATTCCAGTTAGGGATTTATACCTCTTTTCTCACAAGGCAGTGTTTGAACACTCTTCCTGTAAAAACGAAAAAGTGATATTTTGGATCGCATATAGGACCATGGAGAAAAGTGAAATATCCTCAAATAAAACCCAAAAAGAAGCGTTCCTAGAAACTAATCTCTGACAATGTGCATTCACTTCACAGAGTTAAAGCTTACACTACATTGCCCAGTTTGGAAACTCTGTCTTTGAGCAATCTTCCAAGGGATATTAAGTGTGGCACCCGGAGGCCTGTGCTGAGCAAGGAAACATCTTCCATTGAAAACTGGAGAGAAGCTTTCTGAGCAACTGCTTTGTGACGTGTGTATTCATCACATAGAGTTAAATCATTCTTTGGATTAAGCAGTTTGAAATCACTGTTTCTGTGGAATCTGAGAAAGTACATTTGGGAACACTCTTTAGAATATCCGGAAAGGGAAATAACCTCAGATAGAAAACAGAAGGAAGCTTTTTGTGAAACTACTCAGAGTCATGTGAATTCCGCTCACAGTTAAACTTCTCTTTTCATAGAGCAGTATTCTAACACTGGTTTTGTTTAATCTGTGAAGGGATATTCGGGAGCAGTTTGAGGCTTACAGTGTAAAAGGAAATATCTTCAGATAGAAACTGGAGAGAAGATTTCCAAGGAGCTGATTTGTGACGTGCATTCCACTCACAGAGTTATATTTTTCTTCTCATAGACGATTGGGGAATTCCTTTTGGAGAAAAAGCTACCAGGGGATATTCGGGAGTATATGGACGGCTATGGTGAAAAAGGAAATATCCTCAGACTGAAACTGGAAAGAAGATTTCTGTGAAACTTCTTTGTGATAGATATGTTTATTCATCTCACATAGATAAAAACTTCCTTTCTATTACATAGTTTTCAAACGCCGTCATGCACGGATTCACAAAGGGACATTTGGGAGCACATTCAGGCCAATCGTGAAAAAGGAAATAACTTCAGATGAAAACTGGACAGAATCTTTCTGAGAAACTGCTTTGTGATGTGTGCATTTCACTCAGGGAGTTATACCTCTTTTCTCATAATGCAGTGTTTGAACACTGTTCCTGTAAAACCGAAAAAGTGATATTTCAGAGCGCATTGAAGACTATGGGGAAAAGTGAAATATCCTGAAATAAAACCCAGAAAGAAACATTCCAAGAAACTGCTCTCTGACGTGTGCATTCATTTCACAGAGTTAAAGCTTACTCTACGTTGTCCAGTTTGGAAACTCTGTCTTTGAGGAAACTGTGAAGGGACATTATGTGGCACCCGGAGGCTTGTAGTGAACAAGGAAACGTCTTCTGATGAAAACTGGAGAGAAGCTTTCTGAGCTACTGCTTTGTGATGTGTGTATTCATCTCACGGAGTTAAACCATTCTTTGGATTGAGCAGTTTGAAATCACTGTTTCTGTAGAATCTGAGGAAGGACATTTGGAAATGGTCCTTAGAATATGGAGACAGAAATATCCTCAGGTAAAATCCAGAAGGAAGCTTCCTGTGAAACTGCTCTGTGTCATCTTAATTCCTCTCGCTCAGCTGCCTCTCTTTTCATTGAGCAGCTTTCTAACCCTGTTTATGTTTAGTATGCAAAGGGATATTCAGAAGCGTGTTGAAGTTTATGGTGAAAAAGGAAATATGTTCAGACTGAAACTGGAGAGAAGCTTTCCGAGGAACTGCTTTTTGACGTGTGCATTCCACTCACAGTGTTATACCTCTCTTCTCATACAGCATCGGGGAAGCCCTTTCAGAGAAAAAGGTAAAAAGTGATATTCAGAAGTATGTTGATGCTTATGGTGAGAAGGGAAATTCCCTCAGACAGAAACTGGAAAGAAGTTTCTATGAAACTGCTCTGTGATATTTGTATTCATCTCACATAGATAAAGCTTTTTACATTACACAGCTTGGAAACTTTGTCATGGACGGATCCACGATGGGACATTCGGGAGCACATTCAGGACTATGGTGAAAAAGGAAATATTTTCAGATAAAAACTGGAAAGAAGCTTTCTGTGAATCTGCTTTTTGCTATGTTTATTCATCTCACATAGATAAAGCTTTCTTTACATTACGCAGCTTGGAAATTCTGTCATGGATGGACCTGTGAAGGGATATTCAGGATCACATTGGGGCCTATGTTGAAAAAGGAAATATCATCAGATAAACACTGGAGAGAAGTTTTCTGAGAAACTGTTTGGTTATGTGTGTATTCCACTAAGGGAGTTTTTCCTGTCTTCTCATAAGGCAGTGCTTCAACACTATTCCTGTAAAACTAAAAAAGTGATATTCGGAGCACATTGAAGACTATGGGGAAAAGTGAAACGTCGTCCAATAAAACCCAGAAAGAAGCATTCCAAGAAACTGCTCTCTGACTTGTCCATTCATTTAACAGAGTTAAAGCTTACTCTACATTTCGCAGTTTGGAAAATCTGTCTTTGAGGATTCTTCGAAAGGATATTAAGTGGCAACCGGAGGCCTATGGCGAGCAACAAAATGTCTTCCGTTACAAATTGGAGAGAAGCTTTCTGAGCAACTCTTTTGTGATGTTTCTCTTCATCTCATAGAATTAAATCATTCTTTGGATTGAGCAGTTTGAAATCACTGTTTCTGTGGAATCTGAAAAAGTACATTTGGGAACGCTCTTTAGAATATCCTGAAAAAGAAATAAACTCAGATAGAAACCAGAAGAAAGTTTTCGGTGAAATGGCTCTGTGTTGCATGAATTCTGCTCACAGAGTTAAGCTTCTATTCTCATTGAGCAGTATTCTAACACTGTTTTTGTTTAGTCTGCGAGGGAATATTCTGGAGCGCTTTGAGGCTTACGGTGAAAAAGGAAATATCTTCAGATAGAAACTGGAGAGCTTTCCAAGGAGCTGCTTTGTGACGTGTGCATTCCACTCACAGAATTATACCTTTCTTCTCATAGAGTATTAGGAAATCCTTTTAGGAGAAAAAGCCTCCAAGGGACATTCGGGAGTATAGGGACGTCAATGGTGAAAAAGTAAATACCCTCAGAGAAAAACTGGAAAGAAGATTTCTGTGAAACTGCTTTGAGGTAGATATGTTTGTTCATATCACACAGATAAAACATTCCTTATAGTACGCAGTTTGGAAACTCGGTCATGGACTGATCCGCGAAAGGACATTCGGGAGCACATTAAGGCCTACGGTGAAAAGGAGATATCTTCAGATAAAAACTGGATAGAAGCTTTCTGAGAAACTGCTTTGTGATGTGTGCATTCCACTCAGGGAGTTATACCTCTTTTCTCATAAGGCAGTATTTGAACACTGTTCCTGTAAAAGCTAAAAAGTAATATTTTGGATCGCATGAAGGTCTATGGCGAAAAGTGAAATATCCTGAAATAAAACCCAGAAAGAAGCGTTCCAAGAAACTGCTCTCTGACATGTACATTCATTTCAGAGGGTTAAAGCTTCCTCTACATTTCCCAGTTTTTAAAGTCTGTCTTTGTGGATTCTGCGAAGGGATATTAAGTGGCGACCGGAGGCCTCTGGTGAGCAAGGAAATGTCTTCCATTGAAAACTGGAGAGAAGCTTTCTGAGCAACTGCTTTGTGATGTGTGTATTCATCTTATACAGTTAAATCATTCTTTGGATTGAACATTCTGGAATCACTCTTTCTGTGGAACCTGAGAAAGGATAATTGGGAACGCTCTTAAGAATATGCTGAATAAGAAATACCCTCCAATAAAAAACAGAAGGAATGTTTCTGTGAAACTGCTCTGTGTCATGTGAATTCCACTCGCACAAGTAAGCTTCTGTTTTCATTGAGCAGTATTCTAACACTGTCTTAGTTTAGTCAGCAAAGGGATACTCAGGAGCGCTTTGAGGCTTAGAGTGAAAAACGGAAATATCTTCAGATAGAAACTCGAGAGAAGCT
>NW_012110208.1:320242-322763 GCF_000951045.1 Mandrillus leucophaeus | reverse complement strand
GTTTGAAATCACTGTTTCTGTGGAAACTGAGAGAGGACATTTGGGAACACTCTTTAGAATATGCTGTAAAAGTAATACCCTCAGATAAAAACCAGAAGGAAACTTTCTGTAAAACTGCTCTTTGTCGTGTGAATTCCACTCACACAGTTCAGCTTCTCTTTTCATTGAGCAGTATTCTAACACCGTTTTCATTTAGTCTGCGAAGGGATATTTGGGAGCGCTTTGAGGCTTATGGTTAAAACGGAAATATCTTCAGATAGAAACTGGATAGAAACTTTCCAAGGAGCTGATTTGTGACGTGTGCATTCCACTCACAGAATTATACCTTTCTTCTCATAGAGGATTGGGGAATTCCTTTTCGGGAAAAGGCTGTGTAGGGACATTCACCATGTGGATGGCTATGGTGAAAAAGGAAATATCCTCAGAGAAAAATTGAGACGAAGATTTCAGTGAAACTGCTTTGTGATACATATGTTTATTCATCTCACATAGTTAAAACTTTCTTTACATTACACACTTTAGAAATCCATCATGGACAGATCCATGAAGGGACATTTGGGAGCACTTTGAGGCCTATAGTGAAAAAGGAAATATCCTCAGATAAAAACTAGAAAGAAGCTTTCTGAGATACTGCTTTCTGATATCAGAAATCATCTGATAGAGTTACACTTTCCTTTCATGTAGCAGTCTCTTATTACTGTTTTTGGGGAATCTGAAAAGGGATACTTTGAATCGCATTGAAGCCTACACTGACAAAGAAAATATCCTCAAATAAAAATGAGAAAGAAGCTTTATGAGAAACTTCTTTGTAATGTGTGACTTCATCTCACAGTTTTCACATTACCCTTCATGAAGCAGTTTGCTAACACTGTTTTAGTGCAATCTGCAAAGTGATATTTGGGAACACTTTGAGGCATATGTTGAAACAGGAAATATCCTCAGATAAAAACTAGAAAGAAGTTTTCTGAGAAACTGCTTTTTGATGTGTGACTTCTTCTCACAAAGTTACATTTTCGTTTCATGGAGCAATCTGTTACCCCTATTTCTGGGGAATTTTTGAAGCCATATTTTGGATCGCATTGAGACATATGTTGACAAAGGAAATATCCTCAGATAAAAACTAAAAAGAAGCTTTCTGAAAAACTTCTTTGTAATCTATGAATTCATCTCACAGAGTTACACCTTTCTTTCAATGAAGCAGTTTGCTAACACTGTTTTCCTGGAATCTCCAAAGTGATATTTGTGAATGTATTAAGGCCAGTGCTGAAAAAGGAATTATGCTCATATAAAAACTAGAAAGAAGCTTTCAGAGAAACTTCTTTGTGATGTGTGAATTCATCTCACAGAGTTACAACTTTCTCTCAATGAAGCAATTTGCTAACACACTATTCATGGAATCTACAAAGTGATATTTGGGAATGCATTGAGGCCTATGGTGAAAAAGGAAATATCCTCAGATAAAAACTAGAAAGAAGCTTTCTGAGAAACTGCTTTGTGATGTGTGAATTCACCTCACTGAGATAATCCTTTCTCTTCATGAAGCAGTTTGCTAAGGCAGTTTTCGTGGAATCCGTAAAGTGATATTTGGGAATGCTTTGAGGCCTATGGTGAAAAAGGAAATATCCTCAGATAAAAACAAGAAAGAAGCTTTCTGTGAAACTACTTTGTGATGTGTGAATTCTTCTCACAGAATTACACTTTCGTTTCGTGGAGCAGTCTGTTACCACTGTTTTTAGGGAATTTCTGAAGCCATATTTTGGATCTCATAGTTACCTATGTTGACAAAGGAAATGTCCTCAGATAAAAACTAGAAAGAAGCCTTCTGAGAAACTTCTTTGTGACGTGTGAATTCACCCCACAGAGTTACATCTTTCTCTCAATGAGGCAGTTTGCTAACACTGCTTTCGTGGAATCTGCAAAGCAATATTTGGGAATGCATTGAGGCCTATGCTGAAAAAGGAAATATTCTCTGATAAAAACTAGAAAGACACTTGCTGAGAAACATCTTTGTGATGTGTGAATTCATCTCACAGAGTTAAAATTTCACCTCATGGAGCAATCTGTTACCACTGCTTGTGTGGAATTTGTGATGTATTATTTTGATCTCATTGAAACATTTGTTGACAAAGGAAATCTCCTCAGATAAAAACTAGAAAGAAGCTTTCTGAGAAACTTCTTTGTGATGTGTGAATTCATCTCAGAGAGTTAAAATTTCACTTTATGGATCAGTCTGTTACCACTGTTTCTGAGGAATTTGTGAAGCGATATTTTGGATCACATTGAAACCTATGTTGACAAAGGAAATATTCTCAGATAAAAACTAGTAAGAAGTTTTCTGAGAAACTTCTTTGTGATGTGTGAATTCACGTCACAGAGTTACCCCTTTCTCTCAATGAAGCAGTTTGCTAACATGTTTTCTTGGAATCTGAAAAGTGATATTTGGGAGCGCATTAAGGGCTCAGGTGAAAAAGGAAATATCCTCAGATAAAAACTAGAAAGAAGCTTTCTGAGAAACCTCTTT
>NW_012110208.1:316433-318152 GCF_000951045.1 Mandrillus leucophaeus | reverse complement strand
CGGGAGCACATTCAGGACTATGACGAAAAAGGAAATATCCTCAGATAAAAACTGGAGAGAAGCTTTCTGAGAAACTGCTTTGTGATGTGTGCATTCCACTCAGGGAGTTAAACCTCTTTTCTCATATGGCAGTGTTTGAACACTGTTCCTGTAAAACAGAAAAAGTGATATTGCGGAGCGCTTTGAAGACTACAGCAAAAAGTGAAATATCCTCAAATAAAACCCTGAAAGAAGCGTTCCAAGAAAATACTCTCTGATATATGCATTCATTTTACCGAGTTAAAGCTTACTGTACATTGCCCAGTTTGGAAACTCTGTCTTTGAGGAATCTGCAAAGAGATATTAAGTGGGTCCCGGAGGCCTGTGGTAAGCAAGGAAGTGTCTTGTGATGAAAACTGGAGAGAAGCTTTCTGAGCAACTGCTTTGTGAAGTGTGTATTTACCTCATAGAGTTAAACCATTCTTTGGATTGAACAGTTTGAAATCACCGCTTCTGTGGAATTTGAGGAAGGATATTTGGGAATGCTCTTTATAATATGGAGAAAGAAATATACTCAGGTAAAAACCAGAAGGAAGCTTTCTGTGAAACTGCTATGTGTCCTGTGAATTCCTCTCGCTCATTTAAGCTTCTCTTTTCATAGAGCAGTTTTCTAACACTGTTTATGTTTATCGTGCGAAGGGATATTCGGGAGCGCTTAGAGGCTTATGGTGAGAAAGGAAATATGTTCAGATGGAAACTGGAGAGAAGTTTTCTGAGGAACTGCTTTCTGACGTGTGCATTCCACTCACAGTGTTATAGTTTTGTTCTCATACAGCATCGGGAAACCCTTTTAGAGAAAAAGCTACCAAGAGATATTCGGGAGCATATTGACGCCTATGGTGAAAAGGGAAATAGCCTCAGACAAAGCTGGAAAGAAGCTTTCTGTGAAACTGATCTGTGATATATGTATTCACCTCACATAGATAAAGCTTTGTTTACATTACGCAGCTTGGAAAATCCTTCATGGATGGATCCGTGAAGGGACATTGAGGAGCATATTCAGGACTATGGTGAAAAAGGAAACATCTTAAGATAAAAACTACAAAGTAGCTTTCTGTGAATCTGCTTTTTGCTCTGTTTATTCATCTCACATTGATAAAGCTATCTTTACATTACACACCTTGGAAACTTCGTCATGGATGGATCTGCGAAGGGTCATTTGGGAGCACATTCAGGACTGTGCTGAAAAAGAGAATATCTTCAGATAAAAACTGGAAAGAAGTTTCTGTGAATCTGCTTTTTGCTATGTTTATTCATCTCACATAGATATAGCTTTCTTTACATTAAGCAGCATGGAGACTCCATCATGGATGGATCTGCGAAGTGATATTCAGGATCACATTCTTGCCTATGGTGAAAAAGAATATATCTTCAGATAAAAACTGGAGAGAAGCTTTCTGAGAAACTGCCTTGCGGTGTGTGCATTTCACTCAGCGAGTTATATCTCTTTTCTCATAAGGCAGTGTTTCAACACTGTTCCTGTAAAACCGAAAAAGTGATATTTCAGAGCACATTGAAGACCATGGCGAAAAGTGAAATATCCTCCAATAAAACCAGAAAGAAGTGTTCCAAGAAACTGCACTCTGATATGTGCATTCATTTCACAGAGTCAAAGATTACTCCACGTTGCCCAGTTTGGAAACTCTGTCTTTGAGGAATCTGTGAAGGGATAGTAAGTGG
>NW_012110208.1:311954-313773 GCF_000951045.1 Mandrillus leucophaeus | reverse complement strand
TGGATCAGTCTGTTACCACTGTTTCTGAGGAATTTGTGAAGCGATATTTTGGATCACATTGAAACCTATGTTGACAAAGGAAATATTCTCAGATAAAAACTGGTAAGAAGTTTTCTGAGAAACTTCTTTGTGATGTGTGAATTCACGTCACAGAGTTACCCCTTTCTCTCAATGAAGCAGTTTGCTAACATGTTTTCTTGGAATCTGAAAAGTGATATTTGGGAGCGCATTAAGGGCTCAGGTGAAAAAGGAAATATCCTCAGATAAAAACTAGAAAGAAGCTTTCTGAGAAACCTCTTTGTGACGTGTGAATTCATCTCACAGAGTTAAAATTTCACTTCATGGAGCAGTCTGTTACCACTATTTTTGGGGAATTTGTGACGCGATACTTTGGATTGCATTGAAACCTACATTGATAAAGGAAATCTCCTCAGATAAAAAGTAGAAAGAAGCTTTCTGAGAAACTTCTTTGTGATGTGTGAATTCACTTCACAGAGCTACCCCTTTCTTTCAATGAAGTAGTTTGCTAACATGTTTTCTTGGAATCTGCAAAGTGATATTTCACCATAGCACATTGAGGGCTGTGGTGAAAAAGGAAATATCCTCAGATAAAAACTAGAAAGACTTTTTTGAGTAAGTGCTTTATGATGTGTGAATTCATCTCACAGAGGTAAAATTTCTCTTCATGGGGCAGTCTGCTACCACTGTTATTGGGGAATCTGAGAAGGGATATTTTAGATCGCATTAAAGCTTACGCTGACAAAGGAAATATCCTCAAACAAAAACGAGAAAGAAGCTCTCTGAGAAACTTCCGTGTTATGTGTGAAATAATCTCACAGAGTTACACATTTCTCTTCATGAAGCACTTTGATAACACTTTTTTCGTGGAATCGGCAATGTGATATTTCGGAGCGCGTTGGGGTCTATGGTGAAAAAGGAAATTACTCAGATAAAAATCAGAAAGAAGCTTTCTGAGAAACTGCTTTGTGTTGTGACAGTGCATCTCTTAGAGTTACACCTGCGTTTCGAGGAACCGTTTGCTAGCACTGTTTTTCTGGAATCAGAGAAGTGATAATTTGGATCACTATGAAGACTCTATGGACAAAGGATATATCCTCAGATAAAAACCAGAATGAAGCTTTCTGAGAAACTGGTTTGTGATGCGTGAATTCATTTCACAGTGACACCACCCTTTCATGGAGGGATTTGCTAGCACTGAATTTGTGGAATCTCAGAAGTGATATCTTGGATATCGTTGAATCCCAGGGTAGAAAAAGAAATATCCTCAGATAAAAACTGCAGAGAAGCCTCCTGAGAAACTGCTCTGTTGTAGGTGAATTCAGCTCACAGAGTTACAGCATTGGTTTCATTGAGAAGCTTGCTAACAGTGTTTTCGCAGAATCTGCCATAAGACACACGGGGGCGCTTTGAGGCCACAAATAAACTCAGAATACAAAGTAAGGAAGCTTTCTGAGAAACTGCTTTGTGATATGTGAATTCAACTCACAGAGATACACCTGTCTCTCGTGGAGCTGTTTCATAGCCCTGTTTTTGTGGAATCTGAGAACTGATATTTTGGATTGCTTTGAAGACCCTACGGCCAAGGGAAACATCCTCAGATAAAAACCAGAATGAAGCTTTCTGAGAAACTGCTTTATGATGTGTGAATTCATTTCATAGAGTTACACCTGTATTTCATGGAGATGTTTGCTAGCACTGTTTTTGTGGGATCTGAAAAGTGATATTTTGGATCGCTATGAAGACTCTATTGACAAAAGAAATATCCTCAAATAAAAACCAGAAAGAAACTTTCTGACAA
>NW_012110208.1:307120-309525 GCF_000951045.1 Mandrillus leucophaeus | reverse complement strand
AATTTCGATTCATGGAACAGTCTGTTACCACTGTTTCTGGGGAATTTGTGAAGAGATATTTTGGATCTCATTGAGGCCTCTGGTGAAAAAGGAAATCTCCTCAGATAAAAACTAGAAAGAAGCTTTCTGAGAAAGTGTTTTATGATGTGTGAATTCATCTCACAGAGTTAAAATTTCATTTCATGGAGCTGTCTGTTAACACTGTTTTTCGGGAATTTTTGAGGCGATATTTTGGATCGCATTGAAACCTAGGTGGACAAAGGGAATCTCCTCAGATAAAAACTAGAAAGAAGTTTTCTGAGAAACTTCTTGGTGATGTGTGAATTCATCTCACAGAGTTACACTTTTCTCTCAATGAAACAGTTTGCTAATACGTTTTCGTGGAATATGCAAAGTGATATTTAGGAGTGCCTTGAAGCCTATGGTGAAAAAGGAAATATCCTCAGATAAAAACCAGAAAGAAGCTTTCTCAGAAACTGCTTTTTGATGTGTGAATTCCCCTCTCAGAGTTACACTTTCGTTTCATGGAACAATGTTACCACTGTTTCTGGGGAATTTGTGTAGCAATATTTTAGATCTCATTGAAACCTATGCTGACAAAGGAAATATCATCAGAAAAAATCTAGAAATAATCTGTATGAGAAACTTCTTTGTGACATGTGAATTCATCTCACAGAGGTACACTTTTCTCTCAATGAGGCAGTTTGCTAACAGAGTTTTCGTGGAATCCGTAAAGTGATATTTGGGAACGCATTGAGGCCTATAGTGAAAAAGGAAATATCCTCAGTAAAAACGAGAAAGAACCTTTCTGAGGAACTTCTTTGTGACGTGTGAATTCATCTCACAGAGTTACACCTTTCTCTCAATGAGGCAGTTTGCTAACACAGTTTTCATGGAAAACGTAAAGTGATATTTCAGAAGGCATTGAGGCCTATAGTGAAAAAGGAAATATCCTCATATAAACCTAGAAAGAAGCTCTCTGAGAAACTTCTTGGTGATGTGTGAATTCATCTCACAGAATTACACCTTTCTCTCAACGAAGCAGTTTGCTAACACGTTTTCTTGGAATGTGCAAAGTGATATTTGGGAGCACGTTGAGGGATATGGTGAAAAAGAAATATCCTCAGATAAAAACTAGAAAAACGATTTCTCAGAAACTGCTTTCTGATATCTGAATTCATCTCACCAAGTTACACTTTCATTTCATGGAGCAGTCTCTTACTATTGTTTTTGGGGAATCTGAAAGGGATATTTTGGATCGCATTGAAGCCTATGCTGACAAAGAAAGTATCTTCAAATAAAAATGAGAAAGAAGCGTCCTGAGAAACTGCATTGTCATGTATAACTGCAACTCAGAGAGTTACACCTTTCTTTTCATTGATCAGTTTGCTAACACTCTGTTCTTGAAATCTGCAATGGGATATTTCTTAGCACAATGAAGCTTATGGTGACAAAGGAAATCTCCTCAGATAAAAACCAGAAAGAAGCTTCCGAGAAACTGCTTTATGACATGAGACTGCATCTCTTAGAGTTACACCTGTGTTTCGAGGAGCCGTTTGCTAGCACTGTTTCTGTGGAATCTGAGAAGTGATAATTTGGATCGCTATGAAGACTCTATGGACAAAGGAAATATCCTCAGATAAAGAGCAGAATTAAGCTTTCTGAGAAACTGGTTTGAGATGTGTGAATTCATTTCACAGTGATACCAGTCTTTCATGGAGGAATTTGCTGGCACTGATTTTGTGGAATCTCAGAAGTGATATTTTGCATATCGTTGAATCCCAGGGTGGAAAATGAAATATCCTCAGATAAAAACTGCAGAGAAGCCCTCTGAGAAACTGCTTTGTTGTAGGTGAATTCAGCTCACAGAGTTACAGCACTGTTTTCATTGAGAAGCTTGCTAACAGCGTTTACGCAGAATCTGCAATGAGACACACGGGGGCGCTTTGAGACCAGAAATAAACTCAGATGAGAAAGGAAAGAAGCTTTCTGAGAAACTGCTTTGTGATGTGTGAATTCAACTCACTGAATTACACCTGTGTTTCGTAGAGCCGTTTGCTAGCCCTGAATTTGTGAAATCTGAGAACAGATATTTCGAATCGCTTTGAAGACTATACGGCCAAAGGAAATATCCTCAGACAAAAACCAGAAAGAAACATTCTGAGAAACTGCTTTGTGATGTGTGATTTCATCTCTCAGAGTTACACCACTGTTTCGTGGAGGAGTTTGCTAGCATTTTTTCTGTGAAATCTCAGAGGTGATATTTTGGATATCATTGAATCCCATGGTGAAAAGTGAAATATCCTCAGATAAAACCTGGAGAGAAGCCTTCTCAGAAACTGCTTGGTGGTGTGTGAAATCATCTCACAGAGCTACACTTTTGTCTTCATGGAGCAGTTTGCTAA
>NW_012110208.1:303830-307070 GCF_000951045.1 Mandrillus leucophaeus | reverse complement strand
AGACTGCATCTCTTAGAGTTACACCTGTGTTTCGAGGAGCCGTTTGCTAGCACTGTTTCTGTGGAATCTGAGAAGTGATAATTTGGATCGCTATGAAGACTCTATGGACAAAGGAAATATCCTCAGATAAAGAGCAGAATTAAGCTTTCTGAGAAACTGGTTTGAGATGTGTGAATTCATTTCACAGTGATACCAGTCTTTCATGGAGGAATTTGCTGGCACTGATTTTGTGGAATCTCAGAAGTGATATTTTGCATATCGTTGAATCCCAGGGTGGAAAATGAAATATCCTCAGATAAAAACTGCAGAGAAGCCCTCTGAGAAACTGCTTTGTTGTAGGTGAATTCAGCTCACAGAGTTACAGCACTGTTTTCATTGAGAAGCTTGCTAACAGCGTTTACGCAGAATCTGCAATGAGACACACGGGGGCGCTTTGAGACCAGAAATAAACTCAGATGAGAAAGGAAAGAAGCTTTCTGAGAAACTGCTTTGTGATGTGTGAATTCAACTCACTGAATTACACCTGTGTTTCGTAGAGCCGTTTGCTAGCCCTGAATTTGTGAAATCTGAGAACAGATATTTCGAATCGCTTTGAAGACTATACGGCCAAAGGAAATATCCTCAGACAAAAACCAGAAAGAAACATTCTGAGAAACTGCTTTGTGATGTGTGATTTCATCTCTCAGAGTTACACCACTGTTTCGTGGAGGAGTTTGCTAGCATTTTTTCTGTGAAATCTCAGAGGTGATATTTTGGATATCATTGAATCCCATGGTGAAAAGTGAAATATCCTCAGATAAAACCTGGAGAGAAGCCTTCTCAGAAACTGCTTGGTGGTGTGTGAAATCATCTCACAGAGCTACACTTTTGTCTTCATGGAGCAGTTTGCTAACACTGTTTTCGTGGAATCTGCATAGTGGTATTTGGGAGCACGTTGGGGTCTACAGTGAAAAAGAAATATTCTGAGATAAAAACGGGAAAGAAGTATTCTGAGAAACTGCATTGTGATGTGTGAATGCAAGTCACAGAGTTACACATTACTTTTCATTGATCAGCTTGTTAACACTGTTTTCTTGAAATCTGCAATGGGATATTTCTCAGTGCCATGAAGCTTACGGTGACAAAGGAAATATCCTCAGAGGAAAACTAGAAAGAAGCTTTCTGAGAAACTGCTTTGTGGTGTGTGTATTCATCTTGCAACTCTGTGACATGAATCCACACATCACACAGTAATTTCTCAGAAAGCTTCTTTCTACTTTTTATCTGAGGATGTTTCTTTTTTCTCTATATTCCTCAATGCTCTCTGGAATATCTCATTGCATATTCCAAGGAAAAGATGCTAGCTAACTTCTCAATGAAAAGTGTGGTGTAACTCTGTGAGACGAATGCACACATCACAAAGCAGTTTCACAGAAAGCTTCTTTCTTTTTTTTCTACGAGGATATTTCCTTTTTCACCATATTGCTCATTGCACTCGCGAATCTCCCTTCACAGAGTCCCCAAAAGCAGTTCTACAAAACTGATTTATGAAAAGAATCGTGTGACTCTGTGAGATGAAGTAACACATCAAAAAGTCGTTTCTCAGGAAGCTTTTGTCTAGTTTTACATGAGGATATTTTCTTTGTAAAAATAAGCTTCAATGAGCTCCGAAATATCCCCTTGTAGATTCCAAGAAAACACTGCTAGCCAACTGCTCAATGAAAAGAACAGTGTAGTCCTGTGAAATGAATTCACACATCATAAAGCAGATTCTCAGAAAGTTTATGTCTACCTTTTATATGAGGATATTTCCTTTTCCACCATAGGCCTCAACTCACTCCCAAATATCCCCCTCTATATTCCACAAAAACAGTGTTTGCAAACTATTACATGAAAAAAAGTTACTACTCTGTGAGATGAATAGACCCATCACAAAGAAGTTTGTGAGAAAACCTCCTTCTAGTTTTTTTTCTGAGGGTATTTAATTTGTCAGCATATGCTTCAATGAAATCCAAAATATTCTTCTTCAGATTCCCATAAACTGTGCTACCAAACTGCTCCATGAAAAGAAAGGTGTAACTCTGTGACATGAATTCACACATCACAAAGCAGTTTCACATAAAGCTACTTTTTGGTTATTTTTCTGAGGATAAATCGTTTGTCACCATAGGCTTCAATGTCCTCCCAAATATCCTATTGCAGATTCCACACAAGCAGTGTTAGCAAACAGCTATAAGGAAAGGAATGTGTAACTCTGTGAGATGAATTCACCCATCACAAAGCAATTTCACAGAAATCTTTCTATTAGTTTTATTGGAGGATATTTCCTTTTTCACTGTAGGCCTCAATGTGCTCCCAAATATCACTTTGCAGATACCACGAAAACAGTGTTAGTAAACTGCTCCAGGAAGAGAAAGGTGTAACTCTGAGAGCAGAATTCACCCATCACAAACAATTTTCTCAGAAAGCTTCTTTCTAGTTGTTATCTGAGGATATTTCCTTTGTCACCATAGGCTGCAAGGCAGTTTAAATTATTCCTTCTCAGATTCCCCCAAAACAGTGCCACAAAACTGCTCCATGAAAGAGTGGTGTAACTCAGTGATATGAATTCACACATCACAGAGTAGATTTTAAGAGAGCTTCTTTCTAGTTTTGTTTAGAGGATATTTCCCTTTTCACCATAGGCCTCAACTCTCTCCCAAATATCCCTCTGTAGATTCCAAGAAAATAGTGTTAGGAAACTGATGCATGAAAAGAAAGGTGTTACTCTGGGAGATGAATATATACATCGCAAAGTAGTTTCTCAGAAAGCTACTTTCTAGTTTTTGCCTAAGGATATTTCCTTTGTCAACATAAGCTTCAATGCGCTCGGAAATATCCCATTGCAGATTCCACGAAAACTCTGTTAGAAAACAGCTCAATGAAAACAACAGTGTAACTCTGAGAGATGAATTCACACAACACAAAGCAGTTTCTCAGAAATCTGCTTTTTGGTTTTTATCTGAGGATATTTCCTTTGTCACTATAGGCTTCAATGCGCTCCCAAATATATCATTGCAGATTCCACAGAAACAGTGTTATCAAACTGCTCAATGAAAAGAGGGGTGTAACTCTGTGAAATGAGTTCATGTGTCACAAAGAACTTTCTCAGAAAGCTTCTTTCTTGTTTTTATCTGAGGGTATTTAATTTTCAAAATAGACTTCAATGAGATGTCTAATACAACTTTTCAGATTCCCCAAAAACTGTGATACTAAACCGAT
>NW_012110208.1:287503-303230 GCF_000951045.1 Mandrillus leucophaeus | reverse complement strand
AAAATATCGTTTCTCATAATCCTCAAAAACAGTGCTACAAAACTGCTCCATGAAAAGAATCAAGTAACTCTGTGAGATGAATTCACAAACCACAATGCTGTTTCTCAGAAAGCTTCTTTCTTTTTTTGTCTAAGGATATTTCCTTTTTCCCCATAGGCCTCAATTCTCTCCCGAATATCTCTTTGTAGAAAACATGAAATTAGTGTTAGAAAAGTGCTCCATGAAAAGAAAGGTGTAAATCTTTGAGGTGAATTCACATATCCCAAAGCTGTTTCTCAGAATGCTTCTTTTTGTTTTTTGTCTGAGGACATTTCTTTTTTCATTTTAGACTTCAACACACTCCCAAATATCCTACTGTAAATTCCACGAAAACAGTTTTAGCAAACTGCTCCAAGAAAAGAGTCATGTAAATCTGTGAGATGAATTTACACATCACAAAGCAGTTTCTCAGAAAGTTTCTTTCTAGTTTTTAGCTGAGGATATTTCCCTTTTCAATATATGCTTCAGTGCTATTCAAATTATACCTTCTCAGATTCCCCAAAAAGAGTGCTACCCAACTGCTCTATGGAAAGAGTGGTGTAACTCTGTGAGATGAATTCACACATCCAAAACTGTTCCTCAGATAGATTCTTTCTGGTTTTTAACTGAAGATATTTCCTTTTCACCATATTCCTCAGTGTGTTCCGGAATATCCCATTGTAGATTCCACGAAAAAGGTGTTAGCAAACTTCTCAACGAAAAGAATGGTGTAACTTTATAAGATGAATTCACACACCACAAAGCAGTTCCAAAGAAAGTTTATTTTTGGTTTTTATCTGAGGATATTTCCTTTGTCACCATAGGCTTCAATACTTTCCAAAACACCCTATTGCAGATTCCACGAAAACAGTTATCAAAAAGCTCAATTAAACGAATGGTGTAACTGTGTATGATGAATTCACATGTCATGGCGCAGTTTCTCAGAAAGACTCTTTCTAGATTTTATCTGAGGATACTTCCTTTTTCAGTATTGGACTCAATTCACTCCCAAATATCCCTTTTCAGATTCCTCAAAAGCAGTGTTATCAAACTCTTCCATGAAAAGATAGCTGTAACACTGAGAAGTGAAATCACACATCTAAAAGAACTTTCTCAGAAAGCTTATTTCTGGTGTTTATCTGAGAATATTTCCTTTGTCATGATAGGCTTCAAGGTGATCCAATATATCCCTTCTCAGATTCCCCTAAAACAGTTCTACCACACTGATCCATGAAAAGAATGATGTAACTTTTTCACTATAGACCTCAAGGCACTCCCAAATATCCCTTTGTGGATTCCATGAAAAGAGTGTTAGGTAACTGCTCTATGAAAAGAAAGGTGTAACTGTGTTAGGTGTATTCACACATCACAAAGAGTTCCTCAGAAAGATTCTTTCTAGTTTTTATCTGAGGATATTTCCTTTGTCACTGTAGGTTTCAATGCAATCCAAAATATCCCTTCTCAGTTTCCAAAAAATCAGTGCTACCAAACTGCTCCATGAAAAGAATCGTGTAACTCTCAGAGGTGAATTAACACATCATAAAGTGGTTTCTGAGAAAGTTTGTTTCAAGTTTTTTTAATGAGGATATTTCCTTCGTCACCATAAGCTTCAATGCAGTCTGAAGTATCCCATTGTAGAATGCAGAAAAACCGTGTTGGCAAACTGCTCAAAGAAAAGAAGAGTATAAGTCTCAGAGATGAATTCACACATCGCAAAGCACTTTGTCAGAAAGCTTCTTTCTAGTTTTTATCTGAGGATTTCTCCTTTTTAACCATAGACATCAATGCACTTCAAAATATCCCTTTGCTGATTCCACGAAAACTGTGTTAGCAAACTTCTCTATGAAAAGAAAAGTGTAACTCAGGGAGATAAATTGACACATCACAAAGAAGTGTCTCAGAAAGCTTCTTTCTAATTTTCATCTATTGATATATCCTTTGTCATCATAGACTTCAATGTGATCCAAAATATCCCTTCTCAGATTCCCCAAAAACTGTGCTACCAAAACTGTTCCATGAAAGGAATCATCTAATTCTGTGAGATGAATTAACAAATCAAAAATCAGTTTCTCAGTAAGTTTCTTTCTAGTTTCTGTCTGAGGATATTTACTTTGTCACTGTAAACTTCAATGCGCTCCGAAATATCCTTTTGTAGATTTAAAGAAAACAGTGTTATCATTCTGCTCAATGAAAAGAATGGTGTAACTCTGTGAGATGAATTCACACATCACAAGGCAGTTTCTCAGAAAGTTTCTTTATAGTTTTTATCTGAGGATATTTGCTTTGTTACCATAGGCTTCAATGCACTTCAACATACACTATAGAAGATCCACAACAACCATGTTATCAAACTGCTCCATGAAAAGAACAGCCTAACTCTGTGAGATGAATTCACACATCACAAAGCAGTTTCTCAGAAACCTTCTTTCTAGTTTTTATCTGAGGATATTTAGTTTTTCACCAGAGTACTCAATGCACTCCCATATATCCCCTTGCAGATTCCACAAAAACAGTGTTAGAAAAACTGCCCCATGAGAAGAGAGTTGTAACTCTGTGAGGTGAATTCACATATCACAAATCAGTTTCTCAAAAAGCTTCTTTCTAGTTTTTATCTGAGGGTATTTTCTTTGTCACTGTAGGGTTCAATGTGATCCAAAATATCAATTCCCAGACTCCCCAAAAACAGTGCTACCAAACTGATCCATGAAAAGTATCATGTAACTCAGTGATATGAATTAGCACATCTCAAAGCAGTTTCTCAGAAAGCTTCATTCTACTTTTTGTCTGAGGATATTTCCTTTTTCTCCATTTGCCTCAATGCCCTCCAAAATATCCCATTGCAGATTCCAAGAAAAGAGTGTTATCAAACTGATCAATGAAAAGAACATTGTAATTTGGTGAGATGAATTCAAACATCACAAAACTCTTTCTCAGAAAGCTTCTTTTTTGTTTTTTATTGAGGATATTTCCTTTGACCATAGGCTTCATTGCCATCCTATATATCCCATTGTATATTCCTCAAAATCTGTGTTAGCAAACTGTTCCATGAAAAGAAATGTGTAACTCTGTGAGATGAATTCACACATCACAAAGAACTTTCTCTGAAAGCTTCTTTCCAGTTTTTATCTAATGATATTCCCTTTGTCACCATAGGCTTCAAAGCAATCTAAAATATCAATTCTCAGATTCCCCAAAAACTGTGCCACCAAACTGCTCCATGAAAAGAATCGTGTATCACTATGGGATGAATTCACAAAACACAATGGAGTTTCTCAGAAAGTTTCTTTCTAGTTATTTTCTGAGGATATTTACTTTTTCACCATAGTCCTCAAAGCGCTCCTCACTATCCCATTGCAGATTTTAGGAAAACAGTGTTAACACACTGCTAAATGAAAAGAACTGTGTACCCCTGTCAGATGAATTCACACATCACAAAGCAGTTTCTCAGAAAGCTCTTACTTGATTTTATCTGAGGATATTTCGTTTTTTAACTATAGGCCTCAATGCGCTCCCAAATATACTTTTGCAGACTCCACAGAAACAGTGTTAGCAAACTGTTCCATGAAAAGAAAGAAGTAACTCTGTGAGATGAACTCACAAATTGCAAAGCAGTTTCTCAGAGAGCTTCTTTCGAGTTTTGCTATGAGGATATTTTGTTTGTCACCATAAACTTCAATGCGCTCTGAAATATCCCTTTGCAGGTTCTAAGAAAACAGTGTTAGCAAACTGCTCAATGAAAATAACAGTGTAACACTGTTAGATGAATTTACACAACACAAAACAGTTTCTCAGAAAACTTCTTTCTAACTTTTATGTGAGGATATTTCCTTTTTCACCATAGGCCTCAAGTCACTCCAAAATATCCCTTAGCAGATTCCAAGAAAACAATGTTACCAAACTGCTCCATGAAAAGAAAATTGTATGTCTGTGAGACAAATTCACACATCGCAAAGCAATTTTTCAGAAAGCTTCTTTTTGGCTTTTTTATGAGGATATTTACTTTGTCACAATAGGCTTCAATGCGCTCCCAAATATCCTATTGCAGACTCCACAAAAGCAGTATTATCAAATGGCTAAATGAAAAGAATCGTGTAGCTCTGTGAGATAAATTCACCCATCACAAAGCAGTTTCTCAGAAAGCTTCTTTCTAGTTTTTATCTGAGGATATTTCCTTTTACACCATAGGCCTCAATGCACTCCCAAATATCCCATTACAGATTTCAAGAAACAGTGTTAGCAAATGCTCAATGAAAACAACAGTGTAATCATGTGTGTTGAATTCACACATCACAAAGTGGTTTCTCAGAAAGCTTCTTTCTACTTTTTATCTGAGGATATTTCCTTTTCCACCATAGGCCTCAATGAGCTTCCAAATATCCCTTTGCAGATTCCATGAAAATACTGTTAGGAAACTGCTCCATGAAAAGAAAGGTGTAAATCTGTGATGTGAATTCACACATCAGAAAGAACTTTCTTAGAAAACTTCTTTCTAGTTTTTATCTGAGGATATTTCCTTTGTCACCAGAGGCTTCAGGTGATCCAAAATATCCCTTCTCAGATTACCCAAAAGCAGTGCTATCAAACTGAACCATGAAAAGAATTGTGTATCTCTGTGAGGTGTATTCACAAATCACAAAGTGGTTTCTCAGAAAGTTTTTTTCTACTTTTTCTCTGAGGATATTTCCTTTTTCACAGAAAGTTTCAATGCACTCCGAAATATCCCATTGTAGATTCCAAGAAAACAGTGTGTGCAAACTGCTCAGTGAAAAGGACAGTGCAATTCTTTGAGTTGAATTCACACATCACAAATGAGTTTCTCAGAAAGCTTCTTTTCAGTTTTTCTATGAGGATATTTCCTTTGTCACCATAGGCTTCAATGCACTCCCAAATATCTTATTGCAGATTCCACAAAAGCAGTGTAACCAAACGGCTCAATGGAAAGAACAGTGTAGCTCTGTGACATGAATTCACACATCACAAAGCAGTTTCTCAGAAAGCTTCTTTCTAGTTTTTATCTGAGGATATTTCGTTTTTCACTATAGGCCTCACTATGCTCCCAAGTATCTCTTTGGAAATTCCATGAAAACACTGTTAGCAAACTGCACCATGAAGGGAAAGGTGTAACTCGGAAATGAATTCACACATCATGAAGAACTTTCTCAGAAAGCTTCTTTCTAGTTTTTATCTGAGGATATTTCCTTAGTCAACATATTCTTCAATGTGTTCCAAAATATCACTTCTCAGTTTACACAAAAGAGTGCTACGAAACAGATCCATGAAAGGAATTGTATAAGTCAGTGAAATGAATTAACACATCACACAGCGGTTTCTTAGAAAGCTTCTTACTAGTTTTTATATGAAGATATTTCCTTTGTCACCATAAGTTTCAATGTGATCTAAAATATCGCATTGCAGATTCCTAGAGAACAGTGTTGGTGGCCTCTATATGAAAAGAACAGTGTAACTCCATGAGATGAATTCACACATCACAAAGCAGTTTCTCAGAAAGATTCTTGATAGTAATTATCTGAGGATATTTCCTTTTTCACCATAGGCCTCAAAGCACTCCCAAATGTACCTTTGTAGATTCCATGAAAACAGTGTTAGCAAACTGCTCCATGAAAAGAAAGCTGTAACTCTCTGAGATGAATTCGCACATCACTAAACACTTTCTCAGAAAGCTTATTTCTGTTTTTCTATGAGGATATTTCCTTTTTCACTCTAGGTCTCAATGCACTCACAAATATCCCTTTGCAGTTTCCATGAAAACTGTGTTAGCATTCTTGTCCATGAAAACAATGGTGTTTCACTGTGAGATGAATTCACACATCACAAAGAACTTTCTCAGAAAGCTTCTTTCTACTTTTTATCTGAGGACATTTTTTTAGTCACCATAGGTTTCAATTCAATGCAAAGTATCCCTTCTGAGATTCCCCAAAAACAGTACTACAAAACTACTCCATGAAAAGAATCATGGACTCTGTGAGGTGAATTCACACATCATAAAGCAGTTTCTCAGAAAGTTTCTTTCTAATTTTTGTCTGTGAATATTTCCTTCGTCACCATGAATTCATTGTGCTCCAAAATATCCCATTGCAGATTAAAAGAAAACAGTGTTAGTAAACTATTCAATGAAAAGAACAGTGTAATTCTGTGAGATGAAAAACATGGCACAAAGTAGTTTCTCAGAAACTTTCTTTTCAGTTTTTATCTGAGGATACTTCCTTTGTCACCATAAGCTTCAATGTGCTCCCAAATGTCCTATAGCAGATTCCACGAAAAAAGTGTTACCAAACAACTCAATGAAAGAATGGTGTAGCTCTGTGTAACAAATTCACACATCACAAAGCAGTCTCTCAGAAAGCTTCTTTCTAGTTTTTATCTCAAGTTATTTCCTTTTTCACCATAGGCCTCATTGCACTCCCAAATATCACTTTGAAGATTCCATGGAAAGACTGTTAGCAATCTACTCCATGAAAAGAAAGGTGAAACTTTCGGAGATGTATTCACACATTACAAAGGACTTTCTCAGAAAGCTTCTTTCTACTTTTAATCTGAGGATATTTCAGTTGTCACCGTAGGCTTCAATGCAATCCAAAATATCCCTTCAAAATTTCCCCAGAAAGAGTGCTATCAAACTGGACCATGAAAAGTATCGTGTATCTCTGTGAAATGAATTCACAAAACAGATTCTCAAAATGTTTCTTTTTAGTTTTTGTCTGCAGATATTTACTTTTTGACAATAAGCTTCACTGTGCTCCAAAATATCCTATTGTAGATCCAGGAAAACAGTGTTCGCACACCGCTCAATGAAAAGAACAGGATAACTCTGTGAGTTGAATTTCCGCATCACAAAGCAGTTTCTCAGAAAGTTTATTTTTAGTTTTTCTATGGGGATATGTTCTTTGTCAAAATAGGTTCAATGCACTGCCAAATATCCTACAGCAGACTCCACGAAAACCATGTAATCAAACGGCTCAAAGAAAAGAATGACGTAGCTCTCTGAGATGAATTCACACATCACAAAGCTGTTTCTCAGAAAGATTCTTACTAGTTTTTATCTGAGCATATTTCCTTTTTCACCCTATTCCTCTATACGCTCCCAAACATACCATTGCAGATTCCATGAAAAAAAGTGTTAGAAAAGCTTCTGAAAGAAAAGAACGGGGTTACTTTGAGAGGTGAATTCAGGCATCACAAAGCAGTTCCTCTACAAGCTTCTTTCTAGTTATTACCTGAGTATATTTCCTTTTTCTCCATAGGCCTCAATGCATTCCCAAATATCCCTTGGCAGATTCCATGAAAACAGTGTTAGGAAACTACTAAGTGAAAAGAAAGGGTTAACTCAGTGAGATAAATTCACACATCACAAAGTACTTTCTCATAAAACTTCCTTCTAGTTTTTATCTGAGGATATTTGCTTTGTCACCAGAGGTTTCAATGCTATCCACAATATCCCTTCTGAGATTCCCCAGAAACAGTGCTACTTAACTGCTCCATGAATTGAATCATGTAACTTTGTGAGATAAATTCACAAATCACAAAGCAGTTTCTCAGAAAACTTCTTTCTAGTTTTTTTCGGAGGATATTTCCTTTGTCACCATAGACCTCAATGTGCTCATGAATATCCCTTTGCAGATTCCACGAAAATAGTGTTAGGAAACTGTGCCAAGAAAAGAAAGGTGTAAATTTGTGAGATGAATTCACACATCATAAGGCAGCTTTTCAGAAAGCTTGTTTTTTATTTTTGTCTGATTATATTTCCATTGTCACCATATTCTTCAATGTGCTCCCAAATATCCAATTGCAGATTCCCCAACAACAGTGCTACCACACTGCTGCATTAAAAAAATAGTGTAACTCTGTGAAATGAATTTACACATCATAAAGCTGTTTCTCAGTAAGGTTCTTACTAGTTTTTATCTGAGGCTATTTCCTTTTTCACCATATTCCTCTATGTGTTCCCAAATATCCCAATGCAGATTCCACAAAAAGAAGTGTTAGCAAACTTCTCAATGAAAAGACGGTGTAAAGTTCTGAGATGAATTCACACATCACAAAGCAGTTTCACAGAAAGGTTGTTTTTGGTTTTTATCTGAGGATATTTCCTTTGTCACCATAGAGTTCAATGTGCTCCAAAATATCCTATTGTAGATTTTATGAAAACAGTGTTATCAAACTGATCAGTGAAAAGAACAGTGTAACACTGTAGATGAATTCACACATCATAAAACAGTTTCTCAGAAAGCTGCTTTCTAGTTTTCATCTGAGGATATTACCTATTTCAACATAGGCCTCAAAGCGCTCCCAAATATCCCTTTGCAGATTCCATGAAAACAGTGTTAACAAACTACCAAATGAAAAGAAAGGGTTAACTCAGTGAGATGAATTCACACAACACAAAGCTGTTTCTCAGAAAGCTTCTTTCTAGTTTTTATCTCAGGATATTTCCCTTGTCACCATATGCTTCAATGTCATCCAAAATATCCCACCTCAGATTCCCCAAAAACAGTGCTACCAAACTGCTCTATGATACAATGGTGTAACTCTGTGAAATGAATTCACAAATCATAAAGCAGTTTCTCAGAAAGCTTCTTTCTAATTTTTGTCTGAAGATACTTCCTTCATCAACACAAGCTTCAATTCTCTCCAAAATATCCCTTTGCAGATCCACGAAAAAAGTGTTAGCAAACTTCTCAATTAAAAGAGTGGTGTAACTTTGTGAGATTAATTCACGTATCACAAAGTAGTTTCACAGAAAGCTTCTTTTTGATTTTTATCTGAGGATATTTATTTGTTACCAGAGGCTTCAATGTGTTTGAAAATACCTATTGCAGATTCCACTAAACAGTGTTATCAAATTGCTCAGTGAAAAGAATGGTGTAACTCTGTAGATGAATTCACACATCACAAGGCAGGTTCTCAGAAGGCTCCTTCTAGTTTTTATCTGAAGATATTTCTTATTTCACCATAGCCTTAATGCACTCCCAAATATCCCTTTGCAGATTCCAAGAAAACAGTGTTATCAAACTGCTCCATTAAAAGAAAGTTGTATCTCTGAGAGACGAATTCACACATCACAAAGCAGTTTTTCAGAAAGCTTCATTTTGATTAAGCTGAGGATGTTTCGTTTGTCACCATAGGCTTCAATGTGCTCACAAATATCCTACTGCAGATTCCTCAAAAATAGTGTTATTGAGCTGCTCAATGCAAAGAATGGTGTAACTCTGTGAGATGCATTCACACATCACAAAGTAGTTTATCAGAAAGATTCTTTCTAGTTTTTATCTGAGGATATTTCCTTTTTCACCGTAGGCCTCAACTCGCTCCCAAATATCCCTTTGGAGATTCCATGTAAACAGTGTTAGCAAACTGCTACGTGAAAAGAAAGGTGTTACTCTCTGAGATGAATACACACATCACACAGTAGTCTCTCAGATAGCTTCTTTCTAGTTTTTATCTGATGATAATTCCTTTGTCACTATAGGATTCAATGTGATCCAAAATATCCCTCTCAGATACCTCAAAAACAGTGCTACCAATCTGCTCCATGAAAAGTAAGGTGTAACTCTGTGATATGAATTCACTAATCACAAATCAGTTTCTCAGGAAGATTCTATCTAGTTTTTGCTTGAGGATATTTCCTTTGTCACCCTAAGTTTCAATGCATTCCAAAATATCCCACTGCAGATTCCAAGAAAACAGTGTTATCAAACTGTTTAATGAAATGAACAGTGTACCTCTCTGAGAAGAATTCACACATCACAAAGCAGTTTCTCAGAAAGTTCTATGTGGCTTTATCCTGAGGATATTTCCTTTGTCACCATAGGCTTCAATGCCCTCCCAAATATCCCTTTGGAGGTTCCACGAAAACAACATTAGCACACTGCTCCATGAAAAATAAAGGTGTAACTCTGTGAGATGAATTCAAACATCACAAAACGGTTTATCAAAAGGCTTCTTTTCGGTTTTTATCTGAGGATATATACTTTGTCACCATTTTCTTCAATGCGTTCCTAAATATCCTATTGCAAATTCCATAAAAACAGTGTTATCAAATGGGTCATTGAAAAGAGAAGTGCAAGTGTGTGATATGAATTCACACATCACAAGGCAGTTTCTCAGAAAGCTTCTTTCTAGTTTTTATCTAAGTATATATCTTTTATCACTATAGGTCTCAATGTTCTCCCAAATATCCCTCTGCAAATTCCACGAAAACAGTGTTAGTAAGTTGCTCCATGAAAAGAAAGTTGTAACTCTGTGAGATGAATTCACACATCACAAAGCAGTTTCTGAGAAAACTTCTTTCTAGTTTTCATCTGATATTTCCTTTTTCACTATAGGCCTGAAGGCGCTTGCAAATATCCCTTTGCAGTTTCCACAAAAACATTGTTAGCAAACTGCTTCATAAAAAGAAGGGTGCAACTCTGTGAGATGAATTCACACATCACCAAGAACTTTCTCAGAAAGCTGCTTTATAGTTTTTATCTGAGAATATATCCTTTGTAGGCTTGAATTTGATCAAAAATGTCAATCCTGAGATTCCCCAAATACAGTGCTACCAAACTGCTCCATGTAAAGTATAGTGTAACTGTGTGAGATGAATTAACATATCTCAAAGTGGTTTCTCAGAAAGTTTCTTTCTCGTTTTTATATGAGGGTATTTCCTCTGTAACCATAAGAAAAAATTTCTCTCCAAAATATCCCATTGTGGATTCCAAGAAAACAGAGTTAGCAAACTGCTCAAAGAAAACAGCAGTGTAAATCTGTGACATGAATTCACATATCACACAGCAGTTTCTCAGAAAGCTTCTTTCAAGTTTTTATCTGAAGTTCTTTCTTTTTCACCTTAGGCCTCGATGTGCTCACATATGTCCCTCTGCAGATTCCATGAAAACAATGTTAGATAACTGCATCATGAAAAGAAAGGTGTAACTCTGTGAGATGAATTCACACGTCACAAAGCACTTCCTCAGAATACTGCTTTTTGGTTTTTATCTGAGGATATTTCCTTTCTCACCATAGGCTCTAATGCACTCCCAAATATCCTATTGCCCATACCACAAAAACCGTGTTATCAAACTGCTCAATGAAAGCAATGGTGTAACTCTGTGAGGTGAGTTCAAACGTGACAAAGAACTTTCTCAGGAAGCTTCTTTCTATTTTTTTATCTGAAGATATTTCCATTTCACCAACGGATTCAATGTGATCCCCAATAACCCATCTCAGATTCCCCCAAAAGAGTGCTACCAAATTGAACCATGAAAAGAATCGTGTAACTCTGTGAGATGAATTACCACATCACAAAGCAGTTTCTCAGCAGCTTCTTTCTAGTTTTTATATGAGGATACTTCCTTTGTCACCATAAGATTCAATGCACTCCAATATATCCCATTGCAGTTCCCAGAAAACAGTGTGAGCAAACTTCTCAATTCAAGAAAATGGTGTAAGTATGTTAGATGAATTCACACATCACAAAGCAGTTTCATGGAAGGCTTCTTTTTTGCTTTTATCTGAGAATATTTCCTTTGTCACCATAGGCTTCAATGCACTCCCAAATATAATATTCCAGATTCCACGAAAACAGTGTTATCAAACTGCTCAATAAAGAGAATGGTGTGGCTCTGTAAGATGAATTCACACATCACAAAGCAATTTCTCAGAAAGCTTCTTCCTAGCTTTTGTCTCAGGATATTTCCTTTTTTACCATCAGCCTCAACTTGCTCCCAAATATCCCTTTGCAGATTCCATGAAAACAGTGTTAGCAAACTGCTCCATGAATAGAAAGGTGTAACTCTGTGAGATGAATTCACACATCACAAAAAACTTTCTCAGAAAGCTCTTTCTGGTTTTTATCTGAGGATACTTTCCTTGTCACCATAGGCTTCATAGCAATCCAAAACATCCCTTCTCAGATTCCCCAAAAACACTGCTACAAAACTGATCCATGAGAAGAATCGTGTAACACTGTGAGATGAATTCACAAATCACAAAGTAGTTCCTCAGAAAGCTTCTTTCTAGTTTCTGTCTGAGGATATTTTCTTTCTCTCCATAAGCTTCAATGCACTCTGAAATATCTCATTGCATATTCCAAGAAAACAGTGTTTCCAAACTGCTCAAAGAAAAGAAGAGTGTAACTCTATGAGTTGAATTCACATATCAAAAAAGAGTTTGTGAGAAAGCTTCTTTGTAGTTTTCATCTGAGGATATTAACTTTTCACCATAGGCATCAAGGTGTTCCCAAATATCCCCTTGCAGATTCCACGAAAACAGTGTTAGAAAACTGTTTTCTATTTTTTATCTGAAGATATTTCCATTTCACCAAAGGATTCAGTGTGATCCCAAATATCCCATCTCAGATTCCCCCAAAAGAGTGCTACCAAATTGAACCATGAAAAGAATCGTGTAACTCTGTGAGATGAATTACCGCATCACAAAGCAATTTTTCAGAAAGCTTCTTTCTAGTTTTTATATGAGGATACTTCCTTTGTCATCATAAGATTCAATGTGCTCCAACATACCGTATTGCGGTTCCAAGAAAACAGTGTGAGAAAACTTCTCAATTCGAAAAAACAGTGTAAGTATGTTAGATGAATTCACACATCACAAAGCAGTTTCACGGAAGGCTTCTTTTTCATTTTAATCTGAGGATATTTCCTTTGTCACCATAGGCTTCAATGTGCTCCCAAATATGATATTGCAGATTCCACGAAAACAGTGTTATCAAAATGCTCAATAAAGAGAATGCTGACGAGTTGATGGGTGCAGCACACCAACATGGCACAAGTATACATATGTAACAAACCTGCACGGTATGCACATGTACCCTAGAACTTAAAGTATAATAATAATAATTAATAAATAAATAAGTAAATAAATAAAAGAGAATGGAAAATAGAAACTGCTAATTTTTATCTGAGGATATTTCCTTTGTCACCATAGGCTTCAAAGCATTCCAAAATATCCTATCTCAGATTCCCCAAAAACACTGCTACCTAACTGATCTATGAAAAGAATCATGTAACTCTGTGAGAAGAATTCAGAAATCACAAAGCAGTTTCTCAGAAAGCTTCTTTCTAGTATTTGTCTGAGGGTATTTCCTTGTTCACCATAGGCTTCTATGTATTCACGAATATCTCTTTGCTGATTCCACAAAAATAGCATTAACAAACTGCTCCATGAAAAGAAAGGTGTAAATCTGTGAGAGGAATTCAACATCACAAATCACTTTCTCAGAAAGCTTCTTTTCGATTTCTGTCTCAGGATATTTCCTTTGTCACCATAGGCTTCAGTGCAATCCTAAGTATCCTGTTGCTTATTCCAGGAAAACAGAGTTAGCAAACTGCTCCAAGAAAAGAATCATGGAACTCTGTGAGATGAATACACACATCCCAAAACAGTTTCTCAGAACATCTCGCTCTAGTTTTTATCTGAAGATGTTTCCTTTTTCACCATAGGTTTCAATGTGATCCAAAATATGTCTTATCAGATTCCCCAACAATAAGGCTACCAAACTTCTCCATGAAAAGTATGCTGTACCACTGTGAGATGAATTCACATATCACAAAGCTGTTTCCTAGAAAGCTTCCCTCTAGTTTTTATCTGAGGATATTTCCTTTTTCATCATGTTCGTCAAAGCGTTCCCAATTATCAATTTGCAGATTACACGAACAAAGTGTTGGCAAACTTCTCAGTGAAAAGAACAGTGTAAGTCTGTTAGATGAATTCACACATCACAAAGATGTTTTACAGAAAGTTTCTTTTTCGTTTTTATCTGAGGCTATTTCTTTTGTAACCATAGACTTCAATGCACTTCCAAATTAATATAGCAGATTCAACAACAGTGTCATCAAACTGCTCAATGAAGAGAATGGTGTGGCTCTGTAAGATGAATTCACACATCAAAAAGCAGTTTTTCAGGGAGCTTCTTTCTAGTTCTTGTCTGACAATGTTTCCTTTTTCACCATCAGCCTCAATTCCCTCCCAAATATGTCTTGCAGATTCCATGAAATCAGTGTTAGTAAACTGCTCTATGAAAAAAAAAAAAAACGTGTAACTCTGTGAGATGAATTCACACATCCCAAAGAAGTTTCTCGGAGAACTTCTTTCTAGTTTTTATCTGAGGATATTTCCTTTTTCACCATAGGCTTCAGTGCAATCTAAAATATCCCTTCTCAGATTCCCCCAAAAAAGGGTTCTCAAACTTCTCCATGAAAAGAACAGTGTAAGTCTGTGAGATGAATTCAGACATCACAAAGCTGTTTTTCAGGAAGCTTCTTCTAGCTTTAATCCGAGGATATTTCCTTTTTCACCATATTCATCAATGCTCTCCCGAATATCCCATTGCTGATTCCATGAAAAAAGTGTTAGCAAACTTCTCAACAAAAGAATGGTGTACCACTTTGAGATGAATCCACACATCACAAAGAATTTTCTCAGAAAGTTTCTTTCTAGTTTTTATCTGAGAATATTTCCTTTGTCAATACAGGCTTCAATGTAATCCAAAATATCCCTTCTCAGATTCCCCAAAAACAGGGCTACCAAACAGCTCCATGAAAAGAATCGTGTTACTCTGGGAGATGAACTCACAAATCACAAAGCAGTTTCTCAGAAAGCTTCTTTCTAGTTTTTATGAAGATATTTCCTGTTTCACTATAGGCCTTAATACACTTGGGAATATCACTTTGTAGATTCAGTGAAAATAGTGTTAGCAAACTGCTCCATGAAAAGAAACGTGTAAATACATGAGATGAATTCACTCATCACAAAACAGTTTCCCAGAAAGCTTCTTTTTGGTTTTTGTCTGAGAATATTTCCATTGTCACCATAATCTTCAATGCATTCCCAAATATAATATTGAAAATTCCACGAAAAAAAGTGTTATCAATCTGCTCATTGAAAAGAACAGTGTAAATCTGTAAGATGAATTTACACGTCACAAAGCAGTTTTTGAGAAAGCTTCCTTCTCATTTTTATCTGAGGATAATTTCTTACGCACTATTCAATGCACTTCCAAATATCCCTTCACAAATTCCACGAAAATAGTGTTAGGAAACTGCTCCATGAAAAGAAATGTGCAAATCTGTGAAAAGAATTCAAACATAACAAAGAGCTTTCTCAGAAAACTTCCTTCTAGTTTTTTTCTGAGAATATTTCCTTTTTCACCATAGGCTTTAATGCAATCTAAAATATCCTTTTTCAGATTCCCCAAAAACAGGGCTGCCAAAGTGTTCTCTGGAAAGAATTGTGTGACTCTGTGAGATGAATTAAAACATCACAAAGCGTTTTCTCAGAAAGTTTCTTTCTAGTTTTTAACTGATGATATTTCCTTTTCCACCATAGACCTCAATGTGCTCCCAAACAGTCCTTTGCCAATTCCACAAAAAGAGTGTTAGCAAACTTCTCCATTAAGAGAAAGGTGTTACTCTGTTTGATGAGTGCATAAATCACAAACAAGTTTCGCAGAAAGGTTCTTTCCAGTTTTTATCTGAGGTTATCTCCTTTGACACCATAGGCTTCAATGCGATCTATAATATCCCTTCACAGAGCCCCAAAAACAGTGCTACCAAATTGCATCATGAAAAGAATGGTGTAACTCCATGAGATGAATTCACGCATCACAAAGCTGTTTAACAATAAGATTCTTCCAAAAAAGAGCCCGCATCTCCAAGACAATCCTAAGTCAAAAGAACAAAGCTGGAGGCATCAC